>NC_133126.1:26864573-27164573 GCF_048418815.1 Hemitrygon akajei
CATACGGATGGCATGACCTGCCCACCGGGTCTGTGCTCTCGTCAGCAGTGTGTGCACTGATGGCAGATTTGCTCTAGAGAGAACTTCAGTGTCTGGTACTTTGTCTTGCCATCTGATGCCTAATATTCTGCGAAGACAAGTCACGTGGAAATGGTTGAGCTGTCTTGCATGCCTTCGATACACAGTCCACGTTTCACAGGCATACAGGAGGGGAGTGAGTACCACGGCTCTGTAGACCTTCAGTTTTGTTGCTGGGCTGATTCCTCGACGTTCCCATACAGTGGAGCGCAGTCTATCGAAAGCAGAACTTGCCTTTGCTATTCTGCAGTTAACTTCCGTATCAATAGTCACTGCTCGGGAGAGGGTGCAGCCAAGGGAAGTAAACTGGTCCACTCCCTGTAGTTTCTGTCCTTTGATTGTGATTTTCGGTTCTGCGTAGGGTGCACGAGGAGCAGGCCGGTGCATGACTTCGGTCTTTTTCATGTTGATGGTGAGACCAAAGTTGTCACAAGCCATCGGGGATTTGTCTATATTGACTTGCATCTGGCTCGGAGCCAGCGTACAGGGCGCAGTCATCGGCAAAGAGGAAGTCTCTCAGAACAGTCTCCTTCACTTTGGTAATAGCTTGAAGCCTCCTCAGGTCGAAGAGCTTCCCATCCACTCTGTACGTGAGGCTGATTCCAGCATCACTGTCCTGGAAGGCATCATTCAGCACGGCAGTAAACATCACGCTGAACAGTGTGGGTGTGAGCACACAGCCCTGTTTGACGCCATTGGTGACTGGGAATGCCTTAGAGGATTCTCCGCCGTCCAGCACTCTGGCCATCATGGAACTGGCGTACCATCTGAATGAATTTGGTGGGGCAGTCAAACTTTGACATTGATGTACCATCAATAACTCACTCTGAGACGTAAAGGCGAGATATCGGCTTTTATTGACTGGAAGAAGGAACAAGCAGTGACCACCATACTACATCCTGGAGACAGAGAGGCCGGGCTCAGACCTCCATCACCTTTATACAGGGAGGAGCCACAGGAGCAGTCATCAGGGGGCGTGTCCAGACAGGTATATGTAGCTCACCACAGACATGATCCTCCACAGGCCTTGTTGGCAAACAGTGTCGAAGGCTTTTGTCAAGTCAGCCAAAGTTGTGTCAAGTTCACAATTCTGCTCCTGACACTTCTCCTGAAGTTGCCGTGCAGCGAAGATCATGTCAATAGTCCCACGACCTTTGCAAAAGCCACACTGACTCAGGCAGCAGGCCCAGCTCCAGATGAGTGACCAGACGATTTAGCAAGACTCTTGCAAGGATCTTTCATGCGATGGAGAGCAGCGAGATTCCTCGGTGGTTGCCGCATACTTGTCGATAGCCCTTCCTCTTGTAGAGGGGTACGATGGATGCATCTTTAAGTTCCTGAGGAATGGATCCTTGCTTCCAAAAAGACTGGAACAACTCGGTGAGCTTCTCTATAAGTACAGGACCACCAGCTTTGTAGATCTCTGCAGGCACGGCGTCTACCCCTGGGGCTTTGCCACTGGATAGCTGGCTGACAGCTTCCGTGACTTCGGCTGCTACCGGTGGGTCACCATGGTGAGAAGAAGTACAAGACCAGAGTGGGGAATAGAAGCAGGAGGGATTTTTTTTAATGGAAGGAGAAATCGATATTCATGCCATCAGGTTGAAGGCTACCCAGATAGAATATAAGGTGTTGTTTTTCCGTTCTGTGGGTGGCCTCATCTTGACACAGCATAATCCAGGAGTAACAACCTTCGCTGATGTGTCTCTCCTCCTCCCCTTTCTCCCATGGTCCACTCTCCTCTCCTATCAGATTCCTTCTTCAATCTTCCTCTTTTCTACCTATCACCTTCCAGCTTCTCACTACATTCCTCCATTCCTCCTTTCCCTTCACCTGGTTTCTCCTGTCACCCGCACTCCTTCCCCTCCCCCCCCCCCCCCCCGTCTCATATTCTGGCTTCCCCTTCCTTTCCAGTCCTGAGGAAGAATCTTGAACCAAAATATCAACCATATATTCCTCTCCATGGCTGCCTGACCTGCTGAGTTCTGCCAGCATTTTGTGTGCTATGTAGCCCAATAGACCTTTTCTGCCTAACTCCATAAATTCTCCTTATAGGACCTCATCTCCCTTTCTGCAGTGATATCCCAAAGCTGTAGTGATCCAACCCTCTCCCTTTGTAGATACATAGTTTTAACCATGGAGCAGTTTTGTCACAACACCTTGACATCCCTTTTGGCAAAATGCTGTTGTAGTGCCCAGGGCACCTCTCTCAAACTCCAACCAGAACTCAGTCCATTGTCCACATCAGCCATGATAACATCAGCGAGCCAAATATTCCTCACTTTGACCTGGACACCAATACTGTTTCTCTCCAAAGAAGCACAAGAGATTCTGCCAATTCTGGAAATCATGAGCAACATGCACAAAAATGCTGGAGGAACTCGGCTGGTCATATAAGATAGAACATAGGACATAAAATTCTATAGAACAGCACAGGCTCTCTGGCCCATAATGTTATGCTGACCTTATAATCAACTTAACCCTTCCCTCCCTCGTAGACCTCCATATTTCTTTCATCTATGTCCCTATTTCCAAGTTACTTATTTCCCCTTAATGTTTAGGGAATTAGAACAAGGGAGTCAGGCAGCATCTATGGGAGGAGGTAGTGATGAAGTTTCGTGTCAAAACCCTTCATCAGGAGAGTTTATTGGCAATCTGCAAGGAAGGAGCAACAATTAACATTTCTAGTTCAAGATTCTTTGTTGGATCTTGGAAGGTCTGGTTGAATGATGAGGTCCATCTGCTTTTTGATGCATTTGTTGTGCTTGTTCGGACCACTGAAGACAAAACTCTCTGTTGGTGCTCAAGACAAGAGTTTAATTCTGGAAAGGGTTGACTATTTTCTAAATGGGGAGAAAATACAAAACAAAAACCTTGGGTGCAAAGGGACTGGGGAGTCCATGTGCAGGATTCCCTAAAGGTTAGTTTGCAGGTTGAGTTAGTGGTGAGGAAGGCAAATGCAATGTTAACATTCATTTCAAGAATACAAAAGCAAGGATGTAATGTTGAGACTTTATGAAGCACTGCTGAGCCCTCACTTGGAGTATTGTGAGCAGTTTGGGGCCCCTTATCTTAGAAAGGACGTGCTGAAACTGGAGAGGGTTCAAAGGGGGTTCACAAAAATGATTCCAGGATTGAATGGACTGTCATATGAAGAGTGTTTGATGGCTCTGGGCCTGTATTCCCTAGAATTCTGAAGAATGAGGGGAGACCTCATTGAAACATATCGAATTGTGAAAGGCCTTAATAGAGTGGATGTGGGGAGGATGTTTCCTATAGTGGGGGGTCTAAGGATAGATAGATACTTTATTGATCCCACGGGAAATTACAATGTCACAGTAGCATTACAAGTGCACAGATATACAAATATTAGAAGTAAGCAGGAATAAAAAAATAAATTACTTTCAAAATAAAACAGAGCTAAACAGGGCTTAGAGTCCTGGTAAGCAGAGGTTAATAACAGGAAGAGATAATTGCTTCTCTGACATTAGATTGACTCATTATAAAGCCTAATGCCCCAGGGAAAGAATGACCTCATATAGGGCTCTCTGGAGCAGCACTGCTGTCTTCGTCTAATACTGAATATGCTTCTCTGTTCAGCTGAGGTGGCATGCAGAGGGAGTCCAGAATTGCCAGGATTTTCCAGAGGGCCCTCAGAGTTCACAGAGCACCAGATCTCTGGCTAGGATCTTTATGTCCTCGTTGTCCACAGGAATGGTACCGGAGGATTGGAGGGAGGCGAATGTTGTCCCCTTGTTCAAAAAAGGTAGTAGGGATAACCGGGTAATTATAGACCAGTGAGCCTTACGTCTGTGGTGGGAAAACTGTTGGAAAAGATTCTTAGAGATAGGATCTATGGGCATTTAGAGAATCATGGTCTGATCAGGAACAGTCAGCATGGGTTTGTGAAGGGCAGATCGTGCCTAACAAGCCTGATAGAGTTCTTTGAGGAGGTGACTAGGCATATAGATGAGGGTAGTGCAGTGGATGTGATCTACATGGATTTTAGTAAGGCATTTGACAAGGTTCCACATGGTAGGCTTATTCAGAAAGTCAGAAGGCATGGGATCCAGGGAAGTTTGGCCAGATGGATTCAGAATTGGCTTGCCTGCAGAAGGCAGAGGGTCGTGGTGGAGGGAGTACATTCAGATTGGAGGGTTGTGACTAGTGGTGTCCCACAAGGATCTGTTCTGGGACCTCTACTTTTTGTGATTTTTATTAATGACCTGGATGTGGGGGTAGAAGGGTGGGTTGGCAAGTTTGCAGACGACGCAAAGGTTGGTGGTGTTGTAGATAGTGTAGAGGATTGTTGAAGATTGCAGAGAGACATTGATAGGATGCAGAAGTGGGCTGAGAAGTGGCAGATGGAATTCAACCCGGAGAAGTGTGAGGTGGTACACTTTGGAAGGACAAACTCCAAGGCAGAGTACAAAGTAAATGGCAGGATACTTGGTAGTGTGGAGGAGCAGAGGGATCTGGGGGTACATGTCCACCGATCCCTTAAAGTTGCCTCACAGGTAGATAGGGTAGTTAAGAAAGCTTATGGGGTGTTAGCTTTCATAAGTCAAGGGATAGAGTTTAAGAAACGCGATGTAATGATGCAGCTCTATAAAACTCTAGTTAGGCCACACTTGGAGTACTGTGTCCAGTTCTGGTCGCCTCAGTATAGGAAGGATGTGGAAGCATTGGAAAGGGTACAGAGGAGATTTACCAGGATGCTGCCTGGTTTAAAGAGTATGGATTATGATCAGAGATTAAGGGAGCTAGGGCTTTACTCTTTGGAGAGAAGGAGGATGAGAGGAGACATGATAGAGGTGTACAAGATATTAAGAGGAATAGACAGAGTGGACAGCCAGCGCCTCTTCCCCAGGACACCACTGCTCAGTACAAGAGGACACGGCTTTAAGGTAAGGGGAGGGAAGTTTAAGGGGGATATTAGAGGAAGTTTTTTCACTCAGAGAGTGGTTGGTGCCTGAGTCAGTGGTGGAGGCAGATACACTAGTGAAGTTTAAGAGACTACTAGACAGGTATATGGAGGAATTTAAGGTGGGGGGTTATATGGGAGGCAGGGTTTGAGGGTCGGCACAACATTGTGGGCTGAAGGGCCTGTAATGTGCTGTACTAGTCTATGTTCTATACCAGAGGACACAGCCTCAGAACAGAGGGGCATCCTTTTAGAACGGAGATGAGGAGGGATTTCATTAGTCAGAGAGTGGTGAATCTGTGGAGGCCAAGTCTTTATGTATATTTAAAGCACGGGTTGATGGATTCTTGATTGGTCAGAGTATGAAGGGATATGGGGGGAAGGCAGGAGACTGGGGCTGAGAGGAAAACTGGTCAGCCTCCATGAAACGGCAGAGCAGACTCAATGGGCCAAATGGCCTAATTCTGCTCTTATATCTTATGATCTTAATTCACTTTTGGTAATGGTTTGAACTAGAATGGAACAGGATGGGGAGAAATCGGATGGAGTATAACGAGACAGTTCTGATGAAGAGTCTCATGTCCGAAACTTTCCCCCAATGTCAAAAAAACAAGAGATAGTCATTGACTTCAGAAGGGGAGCAGTGCACATGCTCCTGCCTACATCAACAGTGCTGAGTTTGGGAGGATTGAGAGCTTCAAGTTCCTAGGTGTGAACATCAACAATGGCCTGGAGGGGAACCACTATCCTCACAGGGAGGTTTGGGAGTGCTTCTCGGGAGGGTTAGACTAGCTTGATAGGGAGGGGATGGTACCAGAGTTGTGGGTCATCAAGTGGAACGATTGCAGGCAAGGTTAGGTCAAGAACATCTGAACAGTAGGACAGGTGAGGCCAGATAAAGGAATACAGTGAGGCTGATGGATTAAGCACAAACTCGGCAAGTCAGGCGGCCTCTGTGGAGGGGAATAAACAGTCGACATTTCATCAGGACTGGAAAGGAAAGGGGAAGAAACAATAGCTTTCCAACGCTTCTACATAGTCAGAAGGCTGGAGAAATTAGGCATGTCCCCATCGGCCGTCATCGATGTTTACCGATACACCACAGAAAGCATTCTGTTTGGATGCGTAACGGCTTGGCCTAGTATAGCAACTGCTCCGTATGTGACTGAAGGAAACTGTAAAAAGTTGTGGGCACAGCTCAGCACACACAGAAACCAGCCTCTCCCCCCACCCCCTTGGACACTGTCTCTACTTCTCACTGCCTCAGCTAACCCACCCCAAACATTCTCAGGCAGAAGATACAAAAGCCTGAAAGCACATACCATCAGCTTCGGTCCCATTTTTGTACGATCTCTTGTATGATCAGATAGCCTCCTAATCCCACAATCTACCTCGTTATGATTGTGCACTTTATTGTCTACCTGTACTGCACGCTCCCTGTAGCTTTTACACTTCATTCTGCATGGTTATTGTTCTACCTAATTCCAGTTCATGTGCACAGTGTATGGGGCGTCCGGGAAGGAGTAGAAACTCTGGTGAAGGGGCTTGCCGTGTCCGTTCTGGGCAGCTCACTCACCTTTCCCCACTGGGAACTCAGCTCTCACTTGTGGCTCCAAGTAGCTGTCTGCCTATAACAGCAGCCACATCCCGGCACGCCTCTTCAACAGATGGGCTAAGCCAGTAGTTGGGTGGGTGGGGGGGGGGGGGCTCATACCCTGATGAGATAAGGCCATGCCTGTCCTAGCATGTGATGCCAGCTCTGGCAGACTGGGCAGATGAGATCAGACAGCCAAGAGGGCAATCCTTCAGTGCCTCATGCAGAGAAAAGGGCGTGGCCAGGCACGGAAGTCATGATCATCCACTGCTTGTGATGACGACTCGTACCACCGGACTCGGACTTCCGAGGTCGGGAGAGTGGAACTGCCCCAGTGCAATGGCTTTTCCACTTGAAAAACTCTCCCTGTCACTGTTGGATATGTGACAATATACAACCAATACCAATAATAAGTGTACCGGAAAACTGTCCCCAAACTTGGATTCTGTGAGGAGGTCAGAGCTACAAGTGAAAGGAATTATTGCCTGTGGCTTAATGTAAGAGTTCTTATATCAAGTTTTGATTTTAAAAGTGATTTAAAAAATACATTGTTACTCAAGCCAAGAAACAACTTTGGAAGACAGAAAAGTGCACAGCATATTCTACTCCCATTAAAGGGCGGCAAACAGTGAGGTGTGTTAGCCATCCCAGGTCCCGGATTGGAGGTCCGGAACAGATGGGAATCAGGAGGGCCAGTGACCACCGCCCAGATCACCAGGGTCAGAGGTCTGTGTGAGTCTGGAACATAAGGCCCAAATGTCAAGCCCGTGATTGGAGAGTCCGGTGGTTGATACCCAGAGGGAAAAGCCAAAGGTCAATGTCCAGAGCTTGGCAAGTCCTGAGGTAGAGGCCTGAGGAGTGAAGTCCCTGGGTCAGAGGCCCAGTGTTTGCAAGTTTAAGAGTCCAAGGCCAAGGACTGGAGGCCTGAAGGCAACTTGCCCTGGGATTCGAGGCCAGTCTGTGTGTGTGCCAGTGGGTGGGCGGGTGACAGGGTGGGAAAGGGGCTTTTCCTGCTGTTGTTATTTTGTGTTGTTGATGCTGTTCATGTTGTTCTGCTGAACATTGTGGGCACGCTATGTCAGCACTGGAACGTGTGGTGCCACCTGCACATCTTTATGTGTGTTATTTACACAAGTCATGCACTTTTTAAAACATGTTTTAATGTACACCTGATAAATAAATCCAAATCTGAATCGCAGGTTCAGGCGGGGACAGGGAAGTTCTCCCCAGCTTTTCACACAGATCCCCAAATGAGTTCATGTCCATCGGATCTCACTCGAAAGTAGGTCTCTCAGACAGTGCCTGTACTGCCGCGGTAGGGTCAGCATTAATTCCGGGTGTCTGTTCTTACAGATGTCAAGAGAATACTGGCCCTTGAGGTAAAGCTCATCGTGGCTGGAGGAATGGCGCAGCACCCCGGTGGGTCGACCCGCCCTGTGTCTCGTGCTCGAAAGAGATTCACCACGGGCTCGAGGAGCCTCATCAGGAAGCTGCGCGTGCTCTCGGAGATGAAGGTGTAGAGGACAGGGTCGGCAACACAATTCAGACTGGTGAGCAGCAGCCCAAAGTGGTAGTAGTGGAACAAGGTCTTCACGGAGGTGCAGTCTGTCTCAAGCAGAGTTCGGGTCAGCAGGAGTATGTGATAGGGAACAAAACAAACGCAGAAAATCACAATGCCGCTCAAGACTAACCTTTTGATCCTCAGCTTCTGATCCTGTTGAACGCTGTCACTCTTGTTTATCGATGCCAACACCCTGTGGTAAGAGAAGGACAACAGAATAATGGGGAGAAGGAAGCCAACTGAGAAACGATAATAATTGACCACCTTCTGCCATCTTTGAAGGGGATAATGTTCGAAGCAGAGCAAATGGTTGTTCCGATCCATCACTGTCTCATTGTGGTTGAGGATGAAAAGGCTCATTCCAATCTCCTTACTCCAGATCAGGACACTGACCAGAAGGGCGGCCTTCACAGTTCGAAAAGAATAGAACCGCAGAGGGTAGACCACCGCGAGGTAGCGATCCATGGAGATGCAGCAGAGAAAGGCGATGCTGACGTAGATGTTCTCATAGAGGATGAGACCGGTGAGCCTGCACAGAACCTCACCATGTACCCAGTTATCTCCGTTCAGTAGGTACTGAATCCATAGGGGCAAGCAAGCGAGGTGCAGCAGGTCAGAGATGGTCAAGTTGCAGAGGTAGACCCCCAGTTCGTTGCCCTGTTTGATCTGCAGGTAGCTGTGGAACAGCGACAGGAGGCTGGTGGGAAGACTGATGATAAGTATAATGATGTAGACTGCTGAAAACAGGCCCTGGTGGATGGTGAAATCCAGAGTACAGTTAGTGCAATTGACTTCATTACACTGCGACTGGTTGGCCATCATCATGGAGAGTAAGATGGATGTGCTCCTCCGATTGGCTCTCCTCTAGGAAAGGAGGGGGTTTTCAAGCGTGTTTGCTTATTATGGTCCTCCTAAGGGATGGCAGGGGAAGGAAAATAGAAAATAATTTGTTAAATAAAACAGGTTATGGGTTTTGCCAAGAGCGTATCTCAACTTTGGAACTACTACTGAGGCTGAAGGAGAGAAAAGGAGGAACAAGGTTCAGGGGGCATCATAGACGGGACAGGGAGAGGTTCAAAGGGACAACGCACACAAAATGCTGGAGGAATTCAGCAGGCCAGGCAGCATCTATGGAAAAGAGTACAGCTGACATTTTGGGCCAGTCCTGCCGAAGGGTTTTGGCCCGAAACGTTGACTGCACTCTTTTCCTAGATGCTGCCTGGCCTGTTGAGTTCCTCCAGCATTTTGTGTGTGTTGCTTGGATTTCCAGCTTCTACAAATTTTCTCCAGTTTGTGAGAGGTTCAAAAGGGTCAGGAGGAAATGTAGATGGAACAGGGCGAGATGGCTTTTTAGAGTAGCTTGGGCTTGAGCCTACTCGGGGAAAGGCTATCTTAGATTGGGTGTTGTGCAATAATCCAGATCTTATTAGGAAGCTTAATGTAAAGGAACCCTTAGTGTTAATAATATGATGAATTCATGCTGCAATTTGAGACGGAGAAGCAGAAGTCACAGTATGGCAATGGAATAAAGGGAGTTACAGAGGCATGAGAGAGGAGCTTGCCCAGGTGGATTGGAGAAAGATACTGGTGGGGAGGACAGCGGAGCAAAGATGGCTGAAGTTTCTGGAAATAGTTTACAAGGTGCGGGATAGATAGGTTCCACAGAAGTTTTTCTCAGATGGCATGGGTAGGCAGCCATGCTGATAAGGGAAGTTAAGGATTGCATCAAAGCCAAGGAAAGGGCATATAAGGTAGCAAAAGTGAGTGGGAAGCTTTTAAAATCCAACAAAAGGCAACTATAAAAGCTATAAGAAGGAAAAAGATGAAATATGAGGGCAAACCAGACAATAATCTAGTAAGCAGGATATAAAAGTTTTTTCAGTTATATAGAGTAAAAGGGAGGTGAGAGTTAATATTGGACCACTAGAAAATGATGCTGGTGAGGAAGTACGGGCAAAGAAATGGCAGATTAACTTAATAAGTACTTTGTATCAGTGTGTCAGAGGTCCGTGACTGCCATTGGTATTAGAAAGGGAAGAAGGGCTAGGCAAACCCAAAGGTCTAAGGTGGATAAGTCACCTGGACCAGATGGACTACATCCCAGGGTCCTGAGAGAAGTTGCTGAAGAGATTGGTCATGATCTTTCAAGCAACAGTTGGTTCTGGCATGGTCCCAGAGGACTGGAAGATTGCAATGTCACTCCACTCTTTAAGAAGGGAGGAAGGCAAAAGAAAGGAAATTAAAGGCCAGTTAGCCTCACCTCAATGATTGGGAATGTGTTGGGGTTTATTATTAAGGATGAAGTTTCAGGCTTCTTGGAGACTAATGATAAAATAAGTCAAAGTCAGCATGTTTTCTCTAAAGGGAAATCTTGCCTGTTAAATCTTTTAGAGAGTTCTTCAAAGAAGTAACAAACAGGGTGGACAAAGGAGAGGCAGTGGATGTCATTTAATTAGATTTTCAGAAGGCATTTGATAAGGTGCAACACATGAGGCTGCTTAACAGGATAAAATCCTACAGAAAGATACTGGCAGGAATAGAGGCATGACTAACAGGCAGGAGGCAGTGAGTGGGAATACTTTATGTTTGGCTGCCAGTGACTAGAGGTGTTCCTCAGGGGTCAGTATTGGGACCGCTACTTTTCACATTGTTTGGCAATGATTTGGATAATGGAATTGATGGCTTTCAGGCAAAGTTTGTGGATGACATAAAGATAGGTGGAGGGGTAGGTAGTGCTGAGGACGCAATGCGATTCCAGCAGGATTTAGATAAATTGGAAGAATGATCAAAAATCTAGCAGATGGAATACAGTATTGGGAAATGTATGATAGTGCAATTTTGTAAAATGAACAATAATGCGGATTATTATCTAAATGGGAAGAAGGTTCAAACATCAGAGGTACAGGGGTGCTTAGAAGTCCTCATGCAAGACTCCTAGAAGGGTAATTCAGCGGTTGAGTCTGTGGTAAAGAAGGCAAATGCAATGTTGGCATTTATTTCAAGGGGAGTAGAATATAAAAACAAGGAGATAATGCTGAGCCTTTATAAGCCACTAGTCAGGTCGCACATGGAGTACTGTCAACAGTTTTGGGCCCCATACCTCAGAAAGGATGTGGTGTCATTGGAGAGAGTTCAGAGGAGGTTCATGAGGATGATTCCAGGAATGAAGGGGTTAACTTATGAGGGGTGTTTGGCAGCTTTGGGCCTGTACTCTCTGGAATTTAGAAGAATGAAGGAGGATCTCATTGAAACTAACTGAATGTTGAAAGGACTAGATAGGGTGGATATGGAGATGATGTTTCCTATGGTGGGAGTGTCCAGAACTAGAGACCGCAGCTTCAAAACTGAGGGGTGACCTTTTAGAATAGAGATAAGGAAGAATTTTTTTTGGCCAAAGATTGGTGAATTTGTGGAATGCTCTGCCACAGACTGCAGTGGAGGCCAAGTCCGTGGGTATATTTAAGGCAGGCATTGATCGTTTCCTGACTGGTCAGGGCATCAAAGGATATAGTGAGAAGGCAGGTGTATGGGGTTGAGTGGGATCCAGGATCAGCCATCGATGGAATGGCAGAGCAGACTCGATGGGCTGAATGGCACAAATCTGCTCAAATGTCTTATAGTCTTATATAAGACATTTATAAGACAAGGAATCAGAAGGAAACACAGATGGGACAGGGTAGATTCAAGGGGATTAGGAGGGGACATGGATATGACAGGGAGTGACTCAAGGGGGTCAAGGGGAGATGTGAATGCGACAGGAGGAGGCTCAAGGTAATCAGGAGGGGGCGTAGACGGGACAGAGTTGGAATAGGAATGGGAAGTAGAATTAAAATTGGTCCCCCCCCCCCATTATTGTTTTTTGCAGTTTTCCAATTACCAAGGTTAAACCAGCAGGTCTGTGGTTTCTGATTCTCCCCAGTGCACACCCTGTCTTTCTCATTCAGTCTGATAATTACATTCACCTTATCCAAAGTACACACTAGCCTGTGTATGCATAGACTCCACCAAGTCCATATCACACCCGTGATGTGAATGGAGGAAAGTTTTGTGCAGCTGTCAGAGGCAGGTTTTTATTAAATCCAAAACGTGTCCAAATTGCCAGGGGATTATGGGGAACTTTCTGGAATGATAGTCTCCTTGGAACAAAGAGGGGGCAGAGAGAGGAGAGGGAGAGAGAAGAGGAGAGGAGAGACAGGAGGAGGAGAGAGAGAGAGAAAGAGGGGGAAGAGGAAAAGGGGAAGGGGGAATGTTGCAGCTCTATAAAACTTTGGTGAGATCACACTTACTGTACGTGTTCAGTTCTGACTGCCTCATTATATGAAGGATATCAAAGCTTTACAGAGAGTGCAGAGGAGATTTACCAGGATGCTCTCTGGTTTAGAGAGCATGATTTATGAGGAAAGGTTTAATGAGCTATGGCTTTTCTCATTGGAGTGAAGGAGGATGAGAGGTGACTTGATAGAGATGTACATATGAGATGATAAGAGACATAGGCTGGGTGGACAGAAAGAGACATTTTCCCCAGAGTGACAATGGCCAATACCCGAGAACATCCTTTTCGGGTGAATAGAGGAAGGTTTCAGGGAGCTGTCAGAGGTAGGATTTTAACACAGAGTGATGGGTACTTGCAATGCACTGCTGGGAGAGGTGCTAGCCATTGATACAATGGGACATTTGAAAAACTTTTAGATAGGCACATGGATGTAATAGAAATGGAAGGATATAAGCTGTGAGGAAGGGAAGGATGAGATTGATAGTGGAGTAGGTGTGTGGAATCAGCACAACATCATGGGCTGAAGGGCTTGTACTGTTCTATACAAACCCTGCGCAACCTGCTCTGCTCCATACCAATCAGATTTACCGTACGTTCCTCATTGCCAAATAACATCCTGCTGGTTAAATGCATTTCTATGCGTGCGCACGCTGCTCACTATATACCAGCGAAGGCCAACATGTTCATTATATGGTCAACAATTTCACCCACCGTATCCCATCATATGTCCCCACTCAGTTAACCATGGTGAGCATTCTGACTGTTCACAGCAATGTCTAATGCAGAGGCTGTAATGCACAGGATTGGAAAAAGCTGCAGAGGTCTGTAAACTCAGCCAGCTCCATCATGGGCCACCCTACCATTGAGGACATGTTCATAAAGGAAGCTTCCATCATTAAGAACCCTCACCATCCAGGACATGCCCTCTTCTCATTGCTACAATCAGGGAGGAGGTACAGGAGCCTGAAGACACTCACTCAGCCTTTAGGAACAGCTTCTTCCTCTTCATCATCAGATTTCTAAATAGTTCATGAACTCATCAACACTATTTCTCTATTTTACTCTCTTTTTGCATTACTTACATTTTTCAACATTTTTTATTTCAAATTATTGTCTTTTTATGTACAGCTGCTGCTAAACAACAAATTTGATGATGCATGTCAGTGATAATAAGCTCGATTCTGATTCTGAAGCAAACTGAATTTGCTTCAGTGCACCTGGGCCGACATAGGGCAGTGGCGATTAGAATAGAAATCTCCAGCCAAGCCAGGAGGAGCTTCCTGGAAACTGCCTTGCCACTTGTGGAAGCTCTGTTGGGAATTATGCCCCAGAGCGAGTCAGCAACTCTGCGGGTAACTCATCCTTTACCTCAAATCCACCAAGTTACCATCTTACTCCCTACAGAAGTGCTGATGAAAATGTATCAACCTGAAATATCGTCAACGATTCTCCCTCCACAGGGGTCCCCTGTTCAGCACGTTCGGTTTGTTTGACCTTATTAAAGCATGACGATTAATTCGCACTTTTCTTGAAAATTGCGGCGAGGCAGCGGTGAGACAGATTTGTGCAAATGAACTTCCTTAATTTGTCTTTAGGTAGTCAAAGTTCCAGACAGAATAAGATGAAAAGAATTTTAAACCATTAAAAAATGAATGCGTTATGATCTGGAGCATAATCTTCAGGTCTGTTGATTGTGGTTCTGCTGTTTAGTAGGCGTGAGTGAGGCTCAGTGGTTGCTGCCTTCATTGACGTTTGAAGAATGGGTTAAGTACCTATGGTTGGATGAACTTGCAAGGTGGAATCATGGGGAAGGCAGGAACAAATTAATTATTTTCATTATTGAAAGGTACAATGCTCCCTGTCCTTTCAGAATACTTGCCCACGGTATGTCCTTCTCTGTCACACACTCAAACATGCTCTATGGAAGGGCACAGCGGGTCGAGCAGCAACTGCAGGAGGAGAGCAACTGAAAATGTTGCCTCAGGGCTGCTGGGCCCACTGAGTTTTTTTCCATCAGATTGCTTTTTGCTCCGGATTCCAGCTTCTGGAGTCTCTTGTGTCTACACTCTATCATCTGTCAGTGCTTGCAAGAATGCTGGCTTACATTGTCCTCCGATCCCTACACACCTGTGCTTGTCGGTCCTTGGAAATATTACTGGGAGTATGTATCAAGCTGGATCTTTGCTCCATTATTGTAACCATTCTCCATCTCTTTTTCGTCGTCCTTAAATGAAAGTCTCATGTTTGTGATCGGCAACTTAGTGTTCATCTCCATCTCCAGCATCTGAACTCTTTGCCTCCTTTGGCAGCGGACAAGGCTTGTTAAAGGGTCCAGGAACCTGGCCAGCCAGCCTTGGGAGCTGCGGGAGACAAAACAGTACAAGATAGGATCGGCCACGCAGTTTAAACTGGTCAGCAGAAGCCCACAATGATAGATGTCAAAAATGTTAACAACAAATTCACAGCTTCGCTCGAAGAAGGTCCGCACCATCAGGAAAATGTGATAGGGGGCAAAGCAGACCAAGAAAATTATGATGGTTGCCGACACCAGCCTTTTAATCCTGAGCTTCCTTTCCAGTTGGAGTCCGTGACTCTTATGTACCACCGACAACACCTTGCAGTAGGAGAAGATTAACAAGACCAGTGGGAGGAAGAAGCCAATGGAGAGACGGTAATAATTTAAGTTGATGTCCTTGTTGCTCAGGGGGTAGTGCTCGAAGCACAAAGTATCGTTTTCATCATCCTTGCTGAGGACCTTACTGCCAATGAAAAGGGTGCAGACCACGATCTCCTTGATCCAGATTACGGCGCTGATGAGGAGTGCGGCTTTCATGGTGTGCATGGACTTGAAATTCATGGGATAGGCGACGGCCAGGAAGCGGTTGACGGAGATGAAGCAGAGGAAGCCAATGCTGATGTAGATGTTCTGGTAGAGCAGCAGGCCGCTGAGCTTGCACAGCTCTGGCGAAAAGATCCAGTCGTCGTGCTGCAGGATGTACTGCACCCACAAGGGCAGGGAGGTGAGGTACAGGAGGTCCGAAATGGTTAGGTTGCAAAGATAGATCCCTAGCTCGTTCCTGTGCTTGATCTGCAGGTAGCTGTGGTACAGCGACAGCAGGTTAGTGGGCAAGCCGATGATGAAGACCAAGATGTAAACGGTGGGGAAGACCTTCTGATGGATCCCATGGTCAATGGTACAGTTGGTCATCTTCCAAAGTCAGGCAGAAGCTTCCTTGCGAAACTAGACTTGGGTTCCCTGCCAGGAGACTGAGTTATGTGGCAAAAAGACCTGATCCTTTGAATTCTTCTTCACTTAAGCTTGTGCGACTGTGGGGAGACATAAAAACACAGATACAATTATTCAATTGTTCCATATTTTAAGTGACAATAACAGAAACAGAAAATGTTGGAAAATATTGGCAGGTCAGGCAGAGAAAGTTAATTGAAAAGGACTTTGATGGTAACATTAAGTGATTCTCTCTCCTATGAAGGAATAGGAGAGAAGAAGGATTCTGTCCTTTCCCAAAAGCGTGAAAATATGTACCACCAGGCACAAGGACAGCTCCTATTCCTCTGTTGGATGGTTCCTTAGTGTGATGAAATGGACTCCTGACCTCTCAGTCTGTATCTTTATGACACTGCACCTCATTGTTTGTGTGTACTTTACTTTCTCTGTAACATAACTCTGTTATTGTTTAATCTTGAACTACTTAACGCATTGTTGGAATGAAATGATCTGCATGGACGGTGTGCAAGACAAGTTTTTCACTGTACCTTGATATATGTGACAGTATTAAACCTACACCAACTCCATTTCCAGTTCCTCAGATGTTGCCTGACCTGCTTTTTCAGCATTTTCTGTTTTTATTTCCTATTTCCTGCATCTGCATTATTCTTGATTTTCATTTAGTTACAATTACAGTAGTTAAATTTTCTGATATATCTGTCATGTGCAAAACATCAATATTGCCTCTAAAACTCTGAGATACACAGCAGAAAAACAGGCCCTTGGGCCCAACACATCCACATTGCCTAGGGTGCCTACCTAAACTGAACCCATTATGAGAAGCATAGATAGGGTTAACCATAAAAACCTTTCTTCCAGGGCAGAAATGTCAAATACAAAAGGATGTGCTATTAAAATGAGGGGGAGAAAGTTTAAAGGGGATGTGTGGGACAAGATTTTCTTTACACAGGAAGTGGTGGGTGCCTGGATCAGGCGACAAGAGATCGTGGTGAAACCAGATATGACAGCGGTGATTAAGAGGATTTTAGACAGGCACATGAATATGCGTGGAATGGAGGGATGTGGATCACATGCAGGCAGAAGGGTGGTGCAGCCATCGTAGGCTAGAGGGCCTGTCCCTGTGCTGGACTGTTCTAGGTTCCATTTACCCACGAATGACCCATTTCCCACCAAACCTTTCCTATTCACGCTGGTGTCCAAATGCGTGTGGATGTGGAGAGGATGTTTCCTATGATGTGGGGAGTCTAAGACTAGAGAACACGGCCTCAGAATAGAGGGGTGGCCTTTTAGAATGAAAAAGAGGAGGAATTTCTTTAGTCAGAGAGTGGTGAAGCTGTGGAATTTGTCGCCACAGGCGGCTGTGGAGGCCAAGTCATGGGCTACGTTTAAGGCAGGGGTTTATATGTTCTTGATTAGTCAGAGCATGAGTGTGTCACAGGGAGAAGGCAGGATACTGGGGCTAAGAGGAAAATTGGATCAGCCACGATGAAATGACGGAGCAGACTTGACGGGCGAAACAACCAAATTCTGCTCCTATGTCTAATGGTTTTAAACATTGTAATTGACCGTTTCAGGCAACTCTATGTAGAGTTCACCCTCTGTGTGAAACATTTGCCCCCTGGATACCCTTTAAGTCTTTCCTCCCTCACCTTAAACCCCTGCCTTCTAAGTTTTAGTCTTCTCTATCTTAGGGAAAAGACTGTGGCCATCCATTTTATCTATAAAACTGAGGCAAAACAGTAGTCTCAGGAGCAAGACGCTTGCATAACCTGGGACTGCCTGTAGTTAGTTTCAGTGATGTTGGTCAGGGTCATACAATATCCTGAGGTCAGCTTAGAAACTCCTATCTGACCATTGGGATCTTGACTCAAGGGACCTATAATTAACATAACAATCCTGTGTGGGGGAAGTGTTCATGCTCTTTGGGAAAAGGAATAAATGTATCGACTGTTTTCTGAATGGGAAATGAATTCAGAAATCAGAGGTGCCAGGAGACCTCAGATGAGATAAAGATTGGCTTTGTTTGTCACATGTACATTGAAACATCAGTGAACCATGTCAAATCAAATCAGCAAGGGGCGGGCTGCAAGTGTCATCACACTTCTGACACCAAAATAGCAGGCCCACTACTTAACCCTAACCCCTTATGTCTTCAGAACGTGGGAGGAAAGCAGAGCACCCAGAGGAAGCCCATGCAGTCATGGGAGAACATACAAACTTCTTACAGTGGGGGGAATCGAACCCCAAATCAGAGATCACTGGTGCTGTAAGGTGATTGTGCTAACCACTACGTTACTGCACTGGCCAACTTGGTATCACAACGGAGAAAAGAAGGCATAAAAGTAACTCGAGGAAAACATCTTAGAGATTGAACTGTTCACAGGACGTAGGGGATACCCAAAACATAGAACGTAGAACAGTACAGCAAAGTCTAGGCCTTTTACGGCACAATGAGTGCCAACCTTTTAACCTACTCCAAGATCAATCTAACATTCTCCTCCTACGTGGCCCTTCATTTTTCTTTCATCCATGTACCTATCTGAGAGTCTCTTAAATGTCCCTAATGTATCTTCCCTACCACCACCATTGGCAGGGCATTCCACGAAGCCACAATTCTCTCTGTAAAAATCCTACCCCTGATATCCACACTACACTTTCCTCCAACCACCTTAAAATTGTGCCCCCTTGTATTAGTTATTTCAGCCCTGGGGAGAAAAGTCTCTGGCTATCCACTCGATCTATACTTCATCATCTCTACCAAGTCACTTCTCATCCTCCATTGCTCCAAAAGCAAGCCCCTGCTCCCTCAAGCTATCTTCATCAGACATCCTGGTAAATTTCCTCAGCACCCTCTTGAAAGCCTCCATAAACTTCCTGTAATGCGGCAACTAGAACTGTGCACAATACTCCGAGTGCAGCCTAATCCAAGTTTCATACAGCTGCAACATAACTTCCTTTCCCTGACCCTCACTGCACCAATCTTATCTTCACTATTTCCATTTGCTTCCCATCCTGGTCCAGTCTCCTGCCAGGTTTCTGGTGAAGCCATTAAGTCTGGAGCTTCTTCGAGGATAATTATTTCCAGCTTTTCCACTTGGATTCCTATACTCCAGCACTACAATCACTTGCTTTCAGTCAATTTTCCCATGATTTACCCTGTCTCACATTTCTCTCCGATATTCACTTCATCCATTCCCAATAGGATCAACTGACCATCTTCCTTCTGTTTCGAAATCGTCTCCAGGGTGCCAGGGATTGTCAGGGAACACGAGCAAGGATTACATTCGTATTCACAGCAAAAATGTGGTGGATGCCGTTCATCACAGGCAAAGGCCTTTCCACCACTGGACACATTTACAGGGGGCACTGTCTCAAGGAAACAGCATCCATCATCAAAAACCCCCACCATCCAGGGCATGCTTCTTCTCACAACTACTGTCGGGGAGGAGGTCTCACACCACTAAGCACAAGAACAATTGCTACCCTTCAACCTATCAGGCTCCTGAACCAGCTTGGATAACTTCAATACCACTACTCTGAACTGATTCTACGACCTATAGACTCACTTTATAAATCACATGGCCAGCTCTATAATGGGCACTAGCCTTCCCAGCATCAGACCACCTTCAAAAGGTGGCATCCATCATCAAGGACCCCCATCGCACAGGAAATGCCCTCTTCTCTTTGCTAATATCAAGGAGGTGGTACAGGAGCCTAAAGACACGCTCAGCAAATCAGGAACAACTTCTTCCCCCTCCACCATGGACAATGAACCCATGAATACTAACTTAGTATTTTTTCTCTCTCTCTCTTTGCACTACTTATTTAATTTATTTTATATACTTATTGTGATTTATAGTTTATATTATTATATATTGCAAATTTCACAACATATGCCAGTGATATTAAACCTGATTCTGATTCACGTTCTCAGTATTATTTTTATTTACACAGCATGTCTTCTATCGCACACTGATTGTCAATCTTGGCTAAATTCTACTGTATGTTTTATTCTTTCTCTGTAAGTACCTGCAAGAAAATATATCGCAAGGCCTAAAATAGTAATATATGCCTACTTTGACAATAAATTTACTTTGAACTTTTGAACTTTGAAGAGACAGGCCATTGGGCCTAACTTGTCTCTTTCCTTCACCACATTGGCATGACTTGCATACTGCACGAGGGAACCATTCAATAGTATTATTGACGGAGAAGCTGAAGTCAGACTTACAGTGGAGTACGTACAGAGATGAGTTCTCCAAAACTGATTGGACAAAAACACAGGCAGGGATGATGTCAGTGCAGCAATGGGTGAAATTTCTGAAAGCAATTCCAAAGGCACAGGATTTACACTTCCCAAAAAGGAAGAAGTATTCTAAAGGCAAGATGACACAAGCTTGGCTAACAAGGGAAGTCAAAGCCAACATAAAAACCAAAGAAGGGGCATGTAATAGAGCAAAAATTAGTGGGAAGTTAGAGGATTGGGAAGCTTTTAAAAATCAACAGAAGGCAATTAAAAAGTGATTAAGAAGCACAAGATGGAATATGAAAGTAAGCCAGCCAATAATATTGAAGAGGATCCCTAAAGTTTCTTCAAATACATAAAGTGTAAAGGAGAGGTGAGAATGGATATCGGACTGCTGGAAAACGATGCTGGAGCGGTAATAATGGGGGACAAAGAAATGGTGGATGAACTGAATAAGTATTTTGGATCAGTCTTCACTGTAGAAGATACCAGCAGTATGATTGAAGTTCTAGAATGTCTAGGGTCAGAAGTGTGTGAAGTTGCCATTACTAGGGAGAACGTTCTTGGGAAACTGGAGGGTCTGAAGGTAGATAAGTCACCTGGACGAGATGGTGTACAACCCAGGGTTTTGAAAGAGGTGGTTGAACAGATTGTGGAGGCATTAGTAATTATCTTCAAGATCACTAGATTCTGGAACGGTTCTGAAAGACTGGAAAATTGCAAATATCTTCAAGAAGAGAGAGAGACGGGCAAAAGAAAGGGAACTATAGGCCAGTTACCCTGACTTCAGTGGTTGGGAAGATGTTGGAGTCAATATGTTAAGGATACTTTTGGAGTACTTGGAGGCACATGATAAAATACGCTGTAGGCAGCATGGTGCCTGACAAATCTGTTGGAATACTTCAAAGAAATAACAAACAAGTTAGACAAAGGAGAATTGGTTGATGTCGTGCACTTGGATTTTCAGAAACCTTGGACAACGTATCACACATGAGGCTGCTTAACAAGAGCCCATGGTATTACAGGAATGACGCTAGCATGTGATAAAGATAAAGCAGTGGCTGATTGGCAGGAGGCAAAGAGTGGGAATCATAGGAGCCTGTTCTGGTTGGTTGCCGGTAACTACTGGTGTTCCACAGAGGTCTTTGTTGGGACTGATTCTTTTTACATTACGCTGTATGTCAATGACTTGGATGATGGAATTGATAGCTTGGTCACAAAGTTTACAGGAGGTACAAAGATAAATAGATGGGCAGGTAGTTTTGAGGAAGTAGAGAGGCTACAGAAGAACTTAGACAGATTATGATAATGGGCAAAGAAGTGACAGATTGAATACAGTATTGATCATGCATTTCAATAGAAGAAATAAATGGGTAGACTATATTCTAAATAGAGAGAAAATTCAAAAGTCTGAGGCGCAAAGGGACTTGTGAGTTCTTGTGCAGGGTTCCCTAAAGATTAATTTGCAGGTTGAGTCTGGGTGAGGAAGGCAAATGTGATGTTAACTTTCATTTCATGAGGACGTAATATTGAAACTTTATAAAATACAGATAAGGCCTCACTTGGAGTATTGTGAGCAGTTTGGGGCCCCTTAAGTTAGAAAGGATTTGCTGACACTAAAGAGGGTTCAAAGGAGATTCATGAAAATATTTCCAGGATTGAACAGTTTGTCCTACGAAGAGCCTAGGCCTGTATTCATGAGAACAAAGGATGATCTAATTGAAACCTATCAGATGATGAAAGGTCTTGATAGAGTGGACGTGGAGAGGATGTTTTCTACAGTAGGAGAGTCTGGGACCAGAGGACACTGTCTCAGAACAGAGGGGTATCCTTTTAGAATGGAAATGAGGAGGAATTTCTTTAGCCAGAGTGTGGTGAATCTGTAGAATTCTTTGCCACAGGCAGCTGTGGAGGTCATTTTTATGTGTATTTAAGGCAGTGGTTGATAGATTTTTGATTGTTCAAGGCATGAAGGGATATGGGGAGAAGGCAGGCGACTGGGACTGAGAGGAATAATGGAGCAGACTCGATGGGCCAACTGGCTTAATTCTGCTCCTCTATCTTATGGTCTTATAAAAGCAGGGTATCATCTGCCTCAGACATTCTCAGTTCTCCCCTTTGCCGATGGCAGAAGATACAAAAGCCTGGAATAGGCTCAAGAACAACTTCTACCCCACTGTTCTCAGGGTCTTGAACAGATCTCGTGAACAATAAGATGGACTCTTGACCTCACAATCTACCTTGGATTTTGCATTTTATTGTTCACCTGCACTGCAATTTCTCTGCATTTTATTGTTTTACCTTGTTTTACCTCAATGCATTGTGCAATGATCTGATGTGTATGAACAGTACACAAGACAAGCCTTTCACTGTATCTTGATACATGTAACACAATAAACCAATACTAATGCCAATCCTCTTGGTAGAATAAAGGGTGTGACGTGCCCACAAGGTTGCAGATTGTGGCGGAGTTCATTACTGACAGGGACTGTGATAAAATATTCAATATATCCCACTGTAACAAGGTAGCAGAATGTACACAGAGTGGGTGAGTTCAGTAACCATGACCCAGAGCATCCAAGTCAACCAAATCCACATTGGAATGCTATTGGAAAGGTTGTAGCATATTCAGGCAATCCAGAGATAGTTTTGGTACATTACACAAGTACAGCGGGTATTTTAGAATAGTAGGCACTAGAGCATATTGTATCTCCCACTATAACAGCGTTACAGTGGAAGATTTAGTATATTGTTGTTACAGTGAGAGTCACAGTGGGTCAGGATGTTATAGTTAGGTTCTTAATATATTAACCATTTGCTGAAGAGATTTAATATTTAGGATGTGGTGGAGAGAGATTCGATATATTAGAATTACACAGTGATAGATTCAGTGTACTAGGAAGTAGGGAGAGATTTAGTATATCGTCACCCACCACTCTCTGTGTAATAAAAGCTTACCTCTGACATCTCCCCCCCCCCCAATCACCTTAAGATTTGCCCTCTTGTATTAGCCATTTCCATGCTGAGGGAAATACAAAACAATCGCTGCCCGTCTACTCTATCAATGCCTCTTATCATCTTGTACGTATCAATAAAGTTGCCTCTCATCCTCATTTGCTCCAAAGAGAAAAGCCTTTTCACTAAATCTCAATACATGTGACAATAATAAATCAATACTAAATACTGATTGATGGGAAGGGGGGGTGGAGGGGAGAATAGATTACAGGAAAATTGGATTGAGACAGAAAAGATTCTGGAATCTCGAGGGAAACAGTAAGTTGCTGGAGGGTCACACAACATCTGTGGAGGCAGAGGGATGGTCAATGTTTCAGGTCAAGACCCTGCATCAGGGGGACGGGATGGCTCTGTCCGCTGAACAGAAATGGCCCCTTATCTCACTTGCCTCTTTAAAACCATGGTCAGATCATACTTGTCCTCTTTAAAACCATGGTCAGATCATACTTGTGCTCGGTTCTGGCTGCCTCATTATGGGAAGGATGCAGAAGCTTTAGAGAAGGTGAAGAGGAAATTTACTAGGATGCTTTCTGGATTGAAGAGTATGCCTTATAAGGATAAGTTGAGCAAACTAGGGCTTTTCTCTTTGGAGAGGAGGGTGAGAAGTGACTTGTTAGAGGTGCACCAGATGATAAAAGGCATAGATCAAGTGGACAGGCAGAGACTTGTTGGTGAGGAATGAGATTCAGTCCTTTGCAAGGGGGGACATAGGGTCAGGAGAAGTAGAGTCTGTGTGGATAGAACTGAGGAACAGTAAGGGCAAAAGGACCCAAATGGGTGTTGTCTACAGGCCACCAAACAGTAGCATGGATATTGGGTGCAAGTTGAATAGGGAGTTAACATTGGCATGTGGCAAAGGTAATGTCGCAGTAGTTATGGGGGATTTCAACATGCAGGTGAACTGGGAGAATCAGGTTGGTGCTGGACCCCAGGATAGGGAGTTTGTAGAGTGCCTACGGGATGCATTCTTGGAACAGCTTGTACGAGAGCTGACCAGAGACAAGACTATTCTGGATTTAGTGTTATGTAATGAACAGGATTTGATAAGTGATCTTGCAGTAAAGGAGCCATTAGGAGGTAGTGATCATAATATGATGTTTTTATCTGCAATTTGAGAAGGATAAGGGCAGCTCGGAGGTGTCAGTGTTGCAGATGAACAGGGGAAACTATGGAGCCATGAGGGAGGAGCTGGCCAAAGTTGACTGGACGGATAGCCTAGCAGAAAAGACAGTGGAACAGCAATGGCAGGTATTCTTGGGAATAATGCACAAGGTGCAAAATCAGTTCATCCCCCAGAGAAGGAAGGATTCAAAGGGGGGAAAGGGGCCACAGTGGTTGACAAAGGAAGTCAGAGATTGTATAGCATTAAAAAAAAGGAAGTATGACAGAGCTAAGGTTAGTGGGAGGACAGATGATTGGGAAGTTTTTAAGGAACAACAGAACTTAACCAAAAAGACAATACGGGGAGAAAAAATGAGGTACGAACGCAAACTAGCCAGGAATATAAAGGAAGATAGCAAAAGCTTTTTTAGGTATGTGAAGAGAAAGAAGATAGTTAAGAACAATGTTGGGCCCTTGAAGAATAAATTGGGTGAAATTGTTATGGGAAACAGAGAAATGGCAGAAGAATTTAATGAGTACTTTAGATCTGTTTTCACTAAGGAAGACACAAGCAATCTCCCAGATGTATGGATGGGCCAAGGACATAGGGTAACAGAGGAAATGAAACAGATTGACATTAGGAAGGAAACGGTGATGAGAAGACTGATGGGACTGAAGGCTGACAAATCCCCAGGTCCAGATGGTCTGCATCCTAGGGTACTAAAGGAGGTGGCCCTGGAAATTGCGGATGCATTGGTAATCATTTTCCAATGTTCCTCAGATTCAGGATCAGTTCCTGAGGATTGGAGAATGGCTAATGTTATCCCACTTTTTAAGAAAGGAGGGAGGGAGTAAACAGAGAACTATCGACCTGTCAGCCTGACATTGGTGGTGGGGAAGATGCTAGAGTCCATTATTAAGGATGAAATAGTGGCATATTTAGATAGCAGTGATAGGATTGGGCCGAGCCAGCATGGATTTACCAAGGGTAAATCATGCTTGACTAATCTGTTGGAGTTTTTCGAGGATGTAACCAGGAAGTTAGATGGGGGAGATCCAGTGGATGTAGTGTACCTCGATTTTCAGAAGGCATTTGATAAGGTCCCACATAGGAGATTGGTGGGTAAAATCAAAGCTCAGGGCATCGGGGGGAAGACATTGACATGGATAGAAAACTGGTTGGCAGATAGAAAGCAAAGGGTAGCGGTGAATGGGTGTTTCTCGGAATGGCAGGTGGTGACTAGTGGGGTGCCACAGGGCTCGGTATTGGGACCACAGCTGTTTACAATTTATGTCAACGATTTGGATGAAGGCATTGAAAATAACATCAGCAAATTTGCTGATGATACTAAGCTGGGTGGCAGTGTGACATGTGATGAGGATGTTAGGAGAATTCAGGGTGACTTGGATAGGCTGGGTGAGTGGGCAGATACTTGGCAGATGACGTTTAATGTGAATAAGTGTGAGGTTATCCACTTTGGGAGTAAGAACAGGAAGGCAGATTATTATCTGAACGGTGTAGAGTTAGGTAAGGGAGAAATACGAAGAGATCTAGGAGTCCTTGTTCATCGGTCACTGAAGGTGAATGAGCAAGTGCAGCAGGCAGTGAAGAAGGCTAATGGAATGTTGGCTTTTATTACAAAAGGAATTGAGTACAAGAGCAAGGAAATCCTCTTGCATTTGTACAGAGCCCTGGTGAGACCACACCTGGAGTATTATGTACAGTTTTGGTCTCCAGGGTTAAGGAAGGACATCCTGGCTGTAGAGGAAGTGCAGCGTAGATTCACGAGGTTAATTTCTGGGATGTCTGGACTGTCTTACGCAGAGAGGTTAGAGAGACTGGGCTTGTACACGCTGGAATTAAGGAGATTGAGAGGGGATCTGATTGCAACATATAAGATTATTAAGGGATTGGACAAGATAGAGGCAGGAAATATGTTCCAGATGCTGGGAGAGTCCAGTACCAGAGGGCATGGTTTGAGAATAAGGGGTAGGTCATTTAGGACAGAGTTAAGGAAAAACTTCTTCTCCCAGAGAGTTGTGGGGGTCTGGAATGCACTGCCTCAGAAGGTAGTGGAGGCCAATTCTCTGGATGCTTTCAAGAAGGAGCTAGATAGGTATCTTATGGATAGGGGAATCAAGGGATATGGGGACAAGGCAGGAACCGGGTATTGACAGTAGTTGATTAGCCATGATCTCAAAATGGTGGTGCAGGCTCGAAGGGCCGAATGGTCTACTTCTGCACCTATTGTCTATTGTCTATTGACTGGAAATAGCTAATACAAAGGGGTATAGTTTTAAAGTGATTGGAGGACAGTATTGGGGGATGTCAGAGTAAGTCAGAGGGTGGAGAGTGTGCAGAATGAGCTGATGTGGGTGGTGGTAGAGGCAGATACATTAGGGGCAAGTAAGAGACACTTGTATAGCCACATGGATGAAAGAAAAATGGAGGGTTATTTGGGAGGGTAGGGTTGGATTGATAGAATATAGAACACTTTAGCACAGTACAGTAAGATCAATCTACCTCAGAGTAGGTTAAAAGTTCAGCAGAACATCGTGGGCCAAAGAGCCTGTACCAAGTTGTAATGTTGAGTGCTTTATGAAAAAAAGGTGCCTTTCTGCGCCTCGTGGCGCATCGGGCAGCATCCTTGCCATCTTGCCTGCTTTATCACAAGGCTGAGCTGCTGGCTCGCCACTCACCCCAGTGCAGACGGAAAGCGTGCAGGGAGCTAGCTGGATTCAAAGCCGGGACCTGTCGCCTCGAAATCCAGTGCAGGTGCCACCTCACCACCGGCCACGTGTTCTATGAACTAACGTGAAAATACAATGTGGGAATCAGTACACAGTGAGATCCCATGGATATTGATGGTCTGGTTTAGTTATTATGTTGTGGGATAAATACAGGCCAGTCCACCAGGCAGAACCCTCCTGCTTCAACAAAGACTGCAGCGCAAGAGTTGACAAGAACTGCAACAGGCGTCAAATGAACAGCCCCTCTGAGAGAAAGGGGCAGTCAACAGATGCCCTGACCAGCCATGCAACGAAGGAGGGGCAACCTGGACCCATTGTGCTGGGATATCTTCTAACTTCTTCCATTACATCCCAATGCTCCAGGGTGACCCACCCACGTCTCAGAGGTTACACCAAAAATTAGCTACCTGAACCACCCCCCCCCCACCACTTCCTGAGCCTAACCTTCCCCTCCAACCACTTCAGTTTCTGAGCTTGCACAAAGACCTCCCGTTTTTGGGTACCTCCTGGAGACATTCCAGCAACCCCTGTTTATCGCAAGACACACACACAATGGTGGGGGAACTCAGCAGGCCAGGCAGCGTCCATGGAAAAGACTGAACAGTTGACCTTTCAGGCTGAAGGGGGAAGAAGACAGAGAAAGAAGGTGGGGAGAGGGGAAGACTAAGTACAAGGAGGCAGGTGATAGGTGAAAACAGGAGACGGGGAGGGGTGAGGTAAAGAGCTGGGAAGTTGATTGGTGAAAGAGATAAAGGGCTGGAGAAGGGGGAATCTGATAGGAGGGGACAGAAGGCCATGGAATAAAGGGAAGGGGGCGGAGCACCAGAGGGAGGCGGTGGGCAGGCAAGGAGAGAACGTATGAGAGAAATGAGGAGTTCAAGTTTATGGTGTCATAGGCATATATATACACAGAGTATAAACACCATGCAAATTAGCTCTTAGCAATTGCCGTAACAGTACATAATGAGGGCAGTCATAGTAATAAAGTTAAATTAACATAAATTGCACATAATCTGCGATTTACTGTATAAATCAACAGACAATATACAGAAGATGTTACGAGGGGGTGGAAATAATTGGGAACGATCCCACTGGGCTGCATTCCACAGGAACGTCTCCACTGTTTTCTAAATAAGATTCCTGGCGCGCCCCTTGGGAAGACGCTCGGTGAGGATGAACAGTCAGAGCCCCTGCCCCGGGACAAAACTGTCACCCGTGACACTATATTCAGCCAGGTAAAAGATTAAACCATCCTCCTCCCAGCCTCAACCTCTCCCACAGGCAATGTCATGGACATTCTCAACACAAAAGATTCTGCAGATGCGAGAAATCTTGAGCAACACACACGTGCTGGAGGTCTCCATGGCGGGGAATAATCTGACATTTCGGGCTGAGATCCTTCATCAGGACTGGAAAGGAAGGGCCAGAAGCCAGAATGAGAAAGTGAGGCCGTGGGGAGGAGTGCATTGACAGGTGATAGGTGAGAGCGGGTGAGGGGGAAGGTGGCTGGGAGGGGGAGGGGGTCATGGTTGGAAGCTGGGAGAAGATAGGAGATGCAAAATCCCCACCCCCACTGTCCTCCCTTCCCTGACACAACCCACCCCTCCTCAGTCCTCCAGTCACCTCGGACTCCTGCCTCATCCCTCCCCCTCTCAGTTCCGATACGGGATCACAACCCAAGATGTCGGCAATTCCTTCTCCTCCCACCCCCCACCCCCCACCATAGATGCTGTTCAACCCACCGAGTTCCTCCTTCAGATTGTTTAAAGATCAAAGATTAGCTTTAAATGCCTTGTTTGTGTCAACAAGCTACCGTATCTGAGGAGAGCTGAGAGCAGCCTGCAAGCGTTGCCACCAACAACAACTAACCATATATCTTGGGAATGCGGGAGGAAATCAGGGCAACCAGGGAAACCCATGAGTTTACGGGGAGAACGTACAAACTTTTGTAAATAAAACAGCAACCGGAACTGAATCCTGATTTATAACGTGATTCGCCAACCGCTACGCCGTCACGCTGTCCCAGTTTAAGATAATTTCACACGAAGGGAGACAGATTAGATGAGGGTATTTGTTGGTTCTGAGTCGGCACAGGGTCGCCGCAAGGCTGTGTGCTTAGCCCTCTGCTCTATCCGCTTCATACTTACTACTGTGAGGCTGAGCCCCTGCTCCGATGCCATATATGACACCGCTTGTTTTTGGCCGAATCAAATGTGGTGAATAATCAGCATGTAGGAGGGAGATTGAAAATCTGGCTGAGTGGTGCCACAACAATATCCTCTCACTCAATGTCAGCGGGACCCAGCCTCTGATACTTGACTTCAGGGGAGGAACCTGGAGGACCATGAGCCCGTCCGCGTCGGAGGATCAGAGTTGGAGCGGGTCACCGATTTTAAATTCCTGTGTTATCATTCCAGATCTGTCCTGGGATCATAATGCAGTTACAAAGAAAACACGCTACATCCTATAATTTCTTAGAAGTTTGCGAAGATCTCGCATGCCATCTAAAACCTTGACAAACTTCTACAGATGTGTAGTGGAGAGTATGTTGACTGGTAGTTTCACTGCCTGGTATGGAAACACAAATGCTCCTGTATGGAAAAGCCCACAAAAAGTAGTTTTATGTGGTCTAGTCCATCACGGATAAAGCTCTCGCCACAACTGAGCACATGCCATGGGAGCACTGTTGCAGGAAAGCAGAATTCATCATCAGGGACCCAAACCATCCAGGGCATGCTCTTTACTCACTGCTGCCATCAGCAAGAAAGTATAGGAGCCCCAGGACCTGCAGCACCAGGTTCAGGAACAGTTATTACCCCTCAGCCATGATGCTCCTGAACCAGAGGGGTTAACTTCACTGAATTTCACTTGCCCATCACTGACCTGTTTCTACAACCTATGGACTCACCTTCAAGAACTCTTCATCTCATGTTCTCGATGTATATTACATATTTACAGTAAATTTTTTTCTCTTTTTCTGTTCACAAAGTTTGCTGGGTTTTTTTGCACATTGGGTGTTGTCAATCCTACTGGACCTGGTCTTCCAACACACACAAAATGCTGGTGGAACGCAGCAGGCCAGGCAGCATCAATAGGAAGAAGCACTGTCGACGTTTCAGGCTGAGACCCTCTGTCAGACCCTTCGGCCCAAAATGCCAACAGTGCTTCTCCCTATAGATGCTGCCTGGCCTGCTGTGTTCCACCAGCACTTTGTGTGTGTTGTTTGAATTTCCAGCATCTGCAGATTTCCTCGTGTTTGTGGATGTGGTCTTCCATTGATTCTATTGTTTCGTGTATTTACTGTAATTGCCCGCAAGGAAATTAATTTTGGGTTGTATATGGAGACATACATGTACTTTGATAATAAATTTACTTTGAACTTTGAAGTCAGGAAGGGTGTTACAGAAATGCACCTTGTTCTGAACTCTGCCTCCTCCCACTGTCAGAGACCTAGGTTCAATCCAAAATACAGACTGATTACATGGACTTTCTCCAGATGCTCCGAGTTCCTGCTGCATACTCCTAACTTGCCCTTGTGTAAAATTATTATTAAAGGACACACATTCATTTTCTTGCAAGTATTATGGGAAAATAAAGAAATACGATAGAATTCATGGAAAACTATACATAAATAAAAACAGCCAATGTGCAAACAAAGACAAATTGTGTAAATACATACATACTGAGAAGTGAGCTGTAGAGTCCTTGAAGATGACTCTGCAGGTGGCAGAATCAGTTCAGAGTTGAGGGGAATTGTTAGTGAGCACACTGGGTGAGGGTAAAAATTCTTCCTCTCTTTTTTTTAACCACAGCCACAACAGGAGTCACTCACCTCCTGAAAACCAATGTGCCTTTTCCAACAGCAACAAACCATGAGTTAGGAGCATGATGGAACTCTGTGTGAGTGCAGCTTACTGAGTTAACTATCTCGCTGCTGGGTCACTATCTACCTTCCAGAACCTTCACCCCCTCTGCCACCAGCCACAAGGTGACCGCAGTGTGTTCCGTCTACAACATGCACTGAAGTAACTTTCCCAAGACTACCCAGCCTCTCCATCTCTATCACACGAGGAAAAGACACCAGGCAAAGATAAAGCTTATAATCGCAGCTGGGGTATTGGTTTAAGGTGAAAGGATGGAGTTTCAAAGTGAATGAGGGGGATAAGTTTATGTTACACAGAATGGTATCCCAGAATGGCCTATCAGAATTAGGCCATTCAACCACAGCTGATTTATTTTCCCTCTCAACGCCATTCTCCTGCCTTCTTATAACCTTTGACGCCCTTACGAAGCAAGAAACTATCAACTTATAAACTAGGCATGCAAAATTATGAGGGGTAGAGATAGGGTAAATGTAAGCAGGCTTTTTTCACTGAGGTTGGGTGAGACTAGAACCAGAGGTTAAGGGTGAAAGGTGACATATTTATGGGGAACCCAAGGGGAAACTTCTTCACTCAGAGGCTGGTGTGAGTGTGAATCGAACTGCCAGAGGAGGTGGTGGGTGCGGGTTTGGTTACAACATTTAAGAGAAGTTTGGCTAAATGCATGGAGGGCTGTGGTCCATGTGTGGGTTGATACGACTAGAAAGAATAACTTTGGCACGGACTAGATGGGCCAAAGGGCCTGTTTCTGTGCGGTAGTGCTCAATGACTCTCACCTCCGCTTTAAATATACCGATGATATGGGCTCCGCAGATGTCTGCGGCAATGAATTCCACAAAATCCTTTGAATGATTTGCTGAGTATGCCTGCAGGAAAGAAGAATCTCAGGGTGTGGTGACATGAATGTACTCTGAGAATAAATTTTACTTTGAACTTTGAATCACTAATTGAACCCACAACATCGAACAGTGCAGTACAGGCTCATCAGTTCACAACATGCCAGCCTTTTAACCTGCTCCAAGATCAATCAAACCCTTCCCTTCCACAGAGCTCTCCATTTTTCTTTCATCCACATGTTTAAATGTCCTTAATGTATCTGCCTCCACTACCCTGGGAATGATTCCACGCACTTACCACTCTCCATGTAAAAAAAAAATACCACTGATATCCTCCCTATACAAGGTAGTTGACTTTTCAGGCAGAGTCTCTTCATCAGAATTGAATTTTGAGTTCTGGTGAAGGGACAATTCCTCAATGCAAGAGGTTCTACAGTTGCTGGAAATCAGAGCAACACACGCCAGATACCATACGAGCTCAGTAGGACAGGCATCCTCGATGGAAATGAATAAACAGTTGACATTTGGGGCCGAAATCCTTCTTCAGGACTGGAAAGAAAGGAGGAAGATGGCAGAAACTTTGTCCTCCTTCCTCACCGTGGACGCTGCCTGACCTGCTGAATTCCTCCAGCGTTTTGTGTGTGTTCTTCAAGAAAGACACCCCATTGTCACCTTCTTGGCGGCAATAAGAGGTGGACAATAAAAACTAATTCTTGCCAGAGACTCTCATGTTGTGACAAGTTAGTGAATAAAGTTTGTAGTGATATTCCCCAGGGTCTGACACTCACATAGAACATTGCTTTCCTTAACTTGCTTTGATAAATTGAACTTGGCAACATCTCAAGATACACAATTCTGGAGAGAGTAATCTGTGAGACTGAGCTCACACTGGGTGACTGCCTTGTTGAACACCAGAGCTGGATCCACAGTGGTTCCCTCCCCCCTAACATCCTTTTTCCTCTTCTTTTCTACCCAGTTCCTCCTAAACCCACAAATCCTCCATCACCCTCTTGCTAGTTTCTACAGAGATAGCATGGAAAGCTTTCTAAGAGGTTACAATACCATCTGGTACGGAGGGGCCACTGCACAGGATTAGACAAAGCTGCAGGAATTTCCAAACACAGCCAGCTCCATCTTGGCCATTAGCCTCCCCAGCATCAAAGACATCTTCAAAAGGCGACCCCTCAAAAGATCAGCATCTTTTCTGATCTCTTAAGGATTTCTGCTGCCCAGGACATGCCTTCTTCTCAGTGCTACCATCAAGGAAAAGGTACAGGAGCCTGAAGACACACACTCAATGATTCAGAAACAGCTTCTTCCCCACTGCCATCAGATTTCTGAATGGACATTGAACCCATGTACACTGCCTCAATTTTTTCCTTTTATTTTTGCTCTCTTTCTGCACTACATATTCTACATATTCAATTTCTTTTTGTAATTTAGTTTTTTTTATTATGAATTGCAATGAACTGCTGCTGTGAAACATAATATTTCACGGGATACACCGGTGATATTCAACCTGATTCTGATTCCTTCCCTATCCCGTCCACTCCCTTCATCTGCCCATCGTCCACACACTCCTGCCACTGGGTTCCCTCCTCTGTTTAGGGCAGCTCGCTGATCTGAATCTCTGCTCCCCCTCCTTCTCTGATTGGACTATTTCTGCTCTTTTTGTACGAGATATATACCCATACATACACATATTTACACACACAGATACATATATACACACACAAATATATCTATGCATTTACATGTATTTCTTATTGTAATTTAGAGGGTACTTTATGTATTGCACTGTATTATTGCCACAAAACAACAAATTTCATGATTTATCTCAGCAGTGATAAAACTGATCTGATACCAATAAGCAACACACACAAAATGCTGGAGGAACTCAGCAGGCCAGGTAGCATCTGTGGAAAAAAAAGTACTGTCAACTTTTCAACAGGACTGGAGAAAGAAAGCTGAGGAGTAGATTTAAAAGGTGGGGGGAGGGGAGAGACAGAAACACGAGGTGATAGGTGAAACCGGGAGGGGAGGGATGAAGTAACGAGCTGGGAAGCTGATTGGTGAAAGAGATACAGGGCTGGAGAAGGGGGGCCGTGTATGATAGGAGAGGACCATGAAGACAGAAAAGATGGGAGGAACAGCATAGGGAGGCGATAGGTAGTGTTGTGGAAAACAATTGAAAGAATCTATTGGATTCCCCTTAAAATCTCCCTGTGATCTCATAGATTCACTCTGGGTGCCCTGGTCTCTTACCAAATCCCAAAGATGTAGATGTTGATAGTATACCTGGGCACTGTAAATTGATCCTAGTCTGTGGTCGAATCTGGGGGGTGGGGGAACTGGATGGGAATGTGGCAAGAGTTTAAAAAAAACAGGATTAATGCCAACAACAGTTTCATGACATTTCAGCGAAGTGTGGCAGATGGCGTGAGCGTTCAGTTCCTACCACTGTCTGTAAGAAGTTTGTATGTTCTCACCGTGACATTGTGGGTTTCCTCTGGGTGCTCTGGTATCTGCCCACGTTCCATAGGTTGGTATTTGCAAGTTGTGGGCACGCTACGCTGGCACCAGAAGCACGGTGACACTAGCGGGCTACCCTGGCACAGTCCTCAGACTGTGTTGGTCGTTGATACAAATGACACATTTCACTGTATACTTTGATGTACAAGTGAGAATACTGCTCCTTCTAGGCTGCATAGATGCACGGCCACACAGTGACTGAAATGCTCCCGTGCACATAGTCTTTTTTGGTGCGCAGCTGGAACTTTCTTTTAGACAATGTTAACATAATTGTGAAATTATTCTAAGTTTGAAATCTACATTAATAGAATTGTGAAATACCTTGCCGTTAATTGTGTACTCAGGAATATAATCCATAAACATTCTAAATAATAAACATACCGCAACCTTTAATTTGAAACATTTTAGAGCTTCAACATATTGTCAGTGTTTTAAGTTACAACACTACTACAAATTTTAACAATAAACACAGAATGGAAGTAATTGTAGCTCAATGTTAATAAACTGCCAGCCCGCTGAATGCCAACGCATATTACAAATAAAGAATTAAACTGCTGAGCAGTTTTCAGGCCGTGTAAAATTTTCTGCTCAGAGCAATGGTTGGTTTGTGCAGCCATAAAAAAAATTAGAGGGAACGCTGAGTGACAAAATGAAGCTAATCTTTTTTTTCTTTTTGAAATCCTCCCCTAATGCTGTGTCAGGGAATTGAAGTAATTTTGAGTGTGGGTTGTGTTCTCTCGTTGGAGGTTTAGACCATAAGATATAGGAGCAGAATTAGGCCATTTGGTCCATCGAGTCTGCTGCACAATGTTCATGGTAGTTGCTTGCTCTACAGTGTTTCTTATTATTAAACTCATAGATCAAGTGGATTGCAAGTGACTTTTTCCCCAGGGTAGGAATGCTGAATGCAAAAGGATATAACTTTAAGGAGATTGGAGGAATCTGTAGGAGAGATGTCAAAGGTAGTATTTTTTAAAACAGTGGTGCATGCGTGGAAATCACTGCCAGAAGTGGTGGTAGAGGCAGGTACATCAGGGGCATTTGAAAAAATGAAGCATTATTTGTGAGGGGTCAGATTGATCTTGGATTGAGTTAGAGGATCACACAAAATGTGAGCCTGGGGTGGGGGGCAGGTGCTTGTACTGTGCTGCAAAATTCCGCCTCCTTAATGCTCTACTCTCTCCCACTCCTGGCCTTGGGTTTCATTGCAGACAAAGGGCAGACTTTCCTTGCACGCAGCATGCTTTCTAGGGGCAAGTAAAGAACTGGGGCCTGGAGGTTGAATGTGAGATCACACCCTCAGGGTGAAACGTGGGAGAATGTCACATTTTCCTGCACCATGGTGTGTGGGTTCCTCAACTTCCTGAGGTGTAAGGCTGTACGAGCCAGTGGTCAAGAGCAATGGGTTGCTGAGGTTAGGACAACACTAACTTCCTGCTGGTCTGCAGAATTATCTCAATGAGGTGGACCCTTTACCCTAACAATATCATTAGCAATACATCATGGAGACATAGGACTTAAGAACTTTTTAAAAGCTATTATTAATGCTTTTTGAGATAGTGATTTAGATGCATATCATTTTTTTTTACTGAGTTAAGTATTGTATGTAATTAGTTTTGCTACAACAAGTGTATGGGACATTGGAAAAAAAGTTGGAATTTCCCCATGGGGATGAATAAAGTATCTATCTATCTATCTATCTATCTATCTATCTATCTAGTGATACCACTCAGCCGCCCATCAGCATGAGATAGACTTGTTTCCAGCAATTGAGATTAAAGATTAGCTGTCTTCGTCACATGTACCACAAAGCATCACCAGCACAGTTGGAGGAAATGCTGGGGGATGCCCGAAAGTGTGGTCATGTTTCTGACGTTGACACAACATTCTCACAACTTACCAACGCTTTGGAATGTGGACCCGACCGGAGCACCCGAAGGGAGTCCGCACGACCCCGTGGAGAACGTACAAACTCTTTACAGACAGTGGCGGGAATCGCTTGCGCAGCAAGGTGTTACACTCAGGAACAGGCCCTTCGGCCCACTATGCCTGTGCCGACCACGAAACCAAATGAAGCTAATCCCTTCTGCCTGCGCATGTTAAAAAACCTTACGATCCACGCCTGTTCACGCGCTTCTCTAAAAGCCCGACCACCGTGCATGAGTTTGTTGTAGCAGGGCTAAGAATCGGGACCTCCCATTCTAATGTCTAACACCTCAAAACACCAAATCCCGGATGTATCAGGCCAAACCAGTAGTTTCGTGAGGGAGTGGAAGAGGAGGGTGATTGTAGAAGGGAGGGAAGGTGGTAGTGGACAATAATTCATAATGCGGCTGAGCGAGTTGTTTGAGATGAATGCGGCCTACGGGCTGAGGCTAAGGCAAGGTCCATTTCTCCCAGGCGGAGGGTCGGCCATCAAGTCGGCACCTACAGAAGCCCGATGCAGGGGTGCCCCAAGGTGTACACACCCCTCCTGGGTCTCAAACCTCAGCACCTCCAAAACTAAATACAGCTCTACAACTGCACTCACTCCAGCTCTGAACTCTCCACAGTATCAGCCCCGTATCATCATCACTGTAACCACCCTGGTTTCAGTCCCACTTCTCCCGAGTCTGAACATCACACCCTTCACCACCACCCCTCCCGCCGAGTCTCAGCCTCCCCACTATAACCCTGAAATATGAGTCCCACTTCCTCCCTCTAAATCGCAGAGTAATACAGTCAACACATACAAAACGCTGGAGGAACTCGGCAAGTCAGGCAGCAGGCCGAGACCCTTCATGAGTTCTGATGAAGGATCTCGACCGAGACGTCGACTGTTTACCCTTTTCCATAGATGCTGTTTGACCTGCTGAGTCCCTCCAGCTTTTTTGCGTGTTGCTTGGATTGCCAGTATCTGCAGATTTTCTCGTGCATTGACTAATATAGCCCTTCGGCCCAACTGCTCCATGCCGACCCCAGTGGCCTTAACGCTCCGTGCATGTATCTAAAATGTTGTAGTTGTGTCCGCCTTGAGCAGTTCGTCTGGAAGCTCATTCCTGGTATTCACAACCTTCTGAAAAAGGTTACATCACAGGTCTTTTTTAAAATCCTCCCCCCCTCACCTTTATCCGTGTTCTCTAGTTTTCGAAAGATCTCAGCCTCCACTCCCTCCTTCGCTCCGAAGTCTGGGACTCAACCCCCCTTCAATCTCTAGCTATTAACCACTCTTGCTTCCCCCTTTTCACCATAACTCCAGTTCTGAGTGAGTGATTCTGGGTTTCAGTTCTCTTCAGCAACAGGACAAAATGCCGGAAGACCTCAGCAGGTCAGGCAGCATCTCTGGTGGGGAATTTAGTCGACGTTTACCCTTCATTCTCGAGTCCTGATAAGTGCCTTGGCACAAACCGTCGACTGTTTACCGTTCCTCCAAATATTCTGTCTGATCTGCCGAGTTTATTCAAACATTTGTTTATGTTGCTCGAAAATTCCAACATCTGCAGAACCTCCTGTGTTTAAGATCTCCTCACTGGGACCCGAACACACAATTTGCGCTTTGAGGCAGGAGTCTGCCAACCCCCCCACCTCTCCTCGATCCACGTCAACCTGACACCATAACCCAGTGGGGGTCTAATTCACTCCACAGCCGAGTTTGTCAGCTCCTCGTTTGGAGGAACCTCAGACCGAGCGTCAAGTTCATGCCTGCCATGGTAGTCAGTCTCCGCCCACCCGATACCCCACTCACAGGCTTGGCGTCCCGGGCAGCCCATCTGAAACGCAGCTTCACATGAACCCGACCCGTTGCTTCTCGGGACTAAAAACAACACAAGTCACCCAAAACTTTTCGAGGGTTAACTTCACCCTGCTGCTACAAGGACAAGGAAAGGCCGCCGGGTTCAGAAAATCCCTCAAGTGGAGCAAATGAGAAAGTCCGTCGCTGTGAAATCTCACCCCCCTCGGGCAAAGAACAACGCCAGTTAAATTAAGTCGAGCAATCCAACAACACACTCCACACCTGGTGTTCAGTCAACTACATCCTCTTCTCGGTAACCACTAACTGCTTTATACAGAAGTATGCGTGCCTCTGAGATTGTCCCCGCTCTTCCACACCTACATCACACTTGCTCCCCATATTAAGAATTCCTGGTACGAAGCCCCACTCTGCTTGTTTGTCCCGGCTCTATGTATTTTAACTAGTTTCTTCCTACAAGCATTAAACAAAGTTAATATAAAACAGATGCTGACTAGCTGGATCTCTCGCAACCGCTTCAGGTTCGGTTCGAGACTTAACAGCTTTTTTTTGGGCTTACAATCGTTATTCTCTGAAACAATCAGAAGGTAGTTTCGGTCAAATTAACTCAGACTTACTCCAGATTCAATTGTTTTCATCTTAGATCCCTGCAGATGAATTACAGTGCAGAAGAAGTGATAGCGGCTGAAGAACAGCGTGAGGAGACAGCTCTTGTTGGTATCCAGGATCGTTCAAAGGTAACGTTCATAAACACATGTCCCAGGGCGGAAGCTTTTTAATAGGTGCTCTTGGAGAGAGCCTGAATATGTCAGATCTCAGCTGCCTGGAGTGGAAACGCACTTCAAGCTGAGGAGGAAGCCACAGAGCAGACGCTAGTTGGGTTTGGCATCTGTAGTCAGAGGGCGTGTTTAAATGCCGCTTAAATTGTATCTCGGTACGGCAGCCAGAGTTTACGAATCTGTGGTAAGACAATGGAATGTGGCAAAACGCAGCAAAAAGTAAGCGAAGCATTTCTGGGAAACAGCGATGCCCTGTCTTAGTCAGAGGCTTGATTGAGGCTGGTTAGATTCTGCTGCTATATACGTGGTATTTGGGAATACTGATGCACTGCAAAAGCTGTTCCGCTCCCGCTATGAGCAGTTGTAAACACGGGACGCAAAGGAACGGGCAGGCCATTCGGCCGCTACTGTGCTGCACCTACATTCAAGGACTCTACAACTCGTGTTCTCTGCATTATTCATTTTTTAGTTGTACATTTGTCTCCTTTTACACATTGTTAGTGTTTATTTACGTATAGTTTTTCACTAATTCTATTGTACAGCATTTCTGATTTTTTTCTGTGAATGCCTGTAAGAAAGTGAATCGGGAGGCGGTATATAGCGACATACACATACTTTGATAATAAACTTACTGCCTTCGACCATCCAATCCATCTACACACTACATTGCATCAGGAAGGTGAACATTATTGTCAAGAATGCCTTCCAACTTTGCCATTCCCTTTCAATAAAGTATGTCTGTCTGTCCTTCTGGGAGAAGGTAGCCCGAACTCGAGAACAGCTTCTTCCCCGCAGCTAGGAGACTTCTGAACCAATCACTTCTTTCACATCTGATCGATTTCTACAGATGTACCATGGAGAGCACTCTGACTGCAACGACCACTAGTGCCCCCGGGGGCTCCACATTAAGGATCCTCCCCCTCCAGGACATGCCATCAAGGAGCACACAATGCTTTGGGAACAGCTACTTTCCCTCAGTCACCAACCCATGAACTTTACCTCAGTATTTTGTTCTCTTTTTTGCCCTGTTTATTTATTTTAAAAATATATTTCTTATTGTAACATCATTAAAAAAATATATTTCACCATTCTGCTACTGCAAAACAACAAATTCCATGCCATATGTCATTGATAATAAACCTGATTGTGGTCCCCTTCCCGGTGGGGGTACCTCACCCTCAGACTCTTGACGGAGGTGACTTGGTAGAGGATTACAAGATGGTAAGAGGCATAGGTCGAGCGGACAGTCAGCACCTTTTCCCCAGGGTGGCAATGGCTAATATGAGGTTGCATAATTTAAAGGTGATTGGATGAAAGTACAGGGGGATGTCAGAAGTAGACTTTTCACACAGAGTGGTAAGTATGTGGAACACACTGTCAGGGTGGTGCTAGAGGCAGATACATTAAGGATATTTAAGAGACTCTGGATGATAGAATACTAGAGGGTAAAGTGGGAAGGAGGATCTAGATTGATCTTGGGTTAAAAGATCAGCACAACATCATGAGCCAAAGGGCCTGTACTGGGCTGTTATGTTCTACGTTCTTACCTTTACCTCTTCTGTTATTGTGACTTCAGCATTGTTATCACACTTATCATTTTGTATTTCTTGTTTCAGTATTTATTACTGTGTACATGATTTTCACTCTGAGCTTCTCAGGAGGAAGGACCGTTTGCACCCTGGTATATAAGGCCATAAACTAGTTGGATCCAATCAATGTCATCTGTCTCAGCTTCATTTTCCTACTTTGTCTGCCTCAGTTCCTTGACATCCAACAATCTATTCATCTCCACCTTGAATGAGCCTTTACCAATCCTCCACAAGCCCTTCAGGGGGAAATAATTCCAAAGAGTTATGCTACAAGTGAGGAAATCTCAGGCCCAAACTGCCTTCTCCGTGTCCTGAGACAGTGATCTATCGTTCTAGACCTGTCAGCCAAGGGAAACGCCCTTTCTGCCCACACACAAAATGCTGGAGGAATAACAGATGATGTAGCATCTGTGGGTGGTATAAGCATTTTGGGTTGAGACCCTTCATCAGGATTGATTTCTGTCACTGTATCCAGTCTGTCGAGTCCTGTAAGAACTTTTGTATTCCAACGTGATTAACCCGAGAGCATACAGGAACAGTCTGCTCAATTTCTCCTTATAAGGCATAACTGTTATCACAAAAAGCAGACCAGCCCAACTCTGATTCCCTCCCCTTTTAGCAAGGATATCAAAAAGGTACACTGTACTCCAGTTGTGTCCCCTCCATGTCTGTATATGCTTGTCATGAAATATCTTTATAAATATATAAACCTTAACTTCATTTGTTACATGCACATTGAAACATGAAAACACACAGTGAAATGTGTCGTTTACACCAGTGGCCAGCACGGTCTGAGGATGTGCTGGGAACAGCCCACGAGTGTCGCCGTTCTTCCGGCGCCATAATAGCATGTCCACAGCTTACTAACCCTAACTTGTACATCCTTGGAATGTAGGAGGAAACCAGAGCACCCAGAGGAAACTCACATAGTCATGGAGAGGACATACAAACTCCTTACAGGCAGCAGTGGCAATTGAACCCTAACTGTAAAGCTACCTGCGACCCGCTGTGCTACCGTGCCGTCCAACTCCAGCACTAAACTTTCTCATAATAGTCAACATAATATGTGAATTCCTATTTACTTGTTGTACCTGCATGCTAACTTTCAGAGATATATCCACAAGTATGCCAGGTTCCTGTGGAAGTCAACATCTCTTACCATTTGAACCTCCAAGAGGACCCCAACCTTGTTGTACGGTTTGGAGGCTTGTGTGCCTGAATGACCCCGAGAGCTATGTTGGCTGGAATCAGAGGTTTAAGCATTGACTCTTGGTAGGGTCATCGTTGCTAAAGAGGTCAAAGGGTAGAGGCCAGAGTAATAGTGGTCCACCAGTCCTCCAGGTTTGGGGGTTCAGCTCAGGGATAACGACTCTGACTGGTAAAACAAAATTGTTACAGAAATAGCAACGAAGATTCCTTCTACATCTGTATGCGATGGCATTCCAGGGCTTGCACGGCGGACAGTAGTGAAAACCAAGAGGGAACTTTAGACGTGACGAAGGAAGCCCTGAACACCACCAGAGATGCAGAACCTTCATTGCTGCCCTGAACACCAGCAGTGTAATAGACAGTGAGTAAGTAAGTTACCATTTTAAAAAATACAGAGAACCAAGAGACTTTAGATTCTAGAATCTGGAAAATAAGACAAACTACTGGAGGAACTCAGGTGGTCAGGCAGCATCTATGGAGGAAAATGGGCATTCATATTCTGGGTTGAGACCCTTTGTCTGGACAGAGGGAAGGTAGTGATTATAAAGAAGTGAAGGAAATGGAAGGGGCTGGTAGAGGATAGGTGATTCCAGGTGAGAGTTGATAGACAGATGGAGGAGCAGAGAATGGGGATAGTGCCTGAGGCTGGGAGGTGATAGGTCAGGGGTTCCCAACCTGGGGTGCCCGCACCCCCGGGGGTGCGAGATGGAATTTCAGAGGGTGCGACAAAGAGTGGCTTGTGTGCTTGAGTGACAAGTCTCGAGTCATCACTCAGCCAGCTGCTAGTGTGCCTTGAGAAGTGGTAGTAACATTTGTCCCAAGCACACTCCAGTCTCCCGCTGCCCGAGTCGAGAGAGACGTAAACTCACTCCAGTCTCCCGCTGCCCGAGTCAGCGTTGAGGATTCTCATCGGTGTTACCTGGGAAGTTACACCTCAGAGTTGAGGAATCTCATCAATTTACTGTTTACAATTTTTTTCTGAATAAATTAGAATCTAATTGCTCAATTTATATTTGCATTTTATGCACACAGTTAAAAGCTTTTTTTTTTAAGTTCAATTTGTTCACCGGCAGTATTGTATGTGGTTCAATTTGTGGTTCAAAAATTAGAAATTAGACTTTTCATCTTCAAATGTGATATTACTTTTGTAGGGAGTGCGAACATTAATCAAACATTTCCTAGGGGTGTGGGGCATAGAAAAGGTTGGGAACCACTGTGATAGGTGAAGGTGATTAAGAGCTAGACATGGTGGAATCTGATAGAAAAGGGAGGTGGAATCTAAATGTTTAAAAGTACTTTGTCATTCTGTTTTGTAGCAAGCTGAATGACTTTCTATTTTGAATGACTTCACATTTTTTCCATGTTGCATATTACTGTATGTCTACCATGTTCTCACCCACTCAACTTTGTCTGAAACCTACTGAAGCCTCTTTACATTCTTCTCCCTTCTCACAACTCCACCCTGTTTTGTGTTGTCTGTAAATGTGGAAGTATGATATTTGGTTCAGATTTGTGAAAATTCAGGGCCTATGCAATTGTTCTTGATAACCACTTGTCTGCCTTTGATCCTCATTCTTTGCTGTTAGCTAGTTCTCAACCCAGATCAGTTTAGTACCATGTTCCTTAATCCTACTGAACAACTTCATCAAAACCCTTCCAAAAATTTAAGTGCACTACATCTAGTTCATTATTACCTTCTCTATTTTATATTTATATTATATTTATTAATCACATATGTATTGAAACATAGAACAGTGATGCACAGTAAATGTTGTGTCAACTTTTTAACCTATTCTAAGATCAATCTATCAATCTAATCCTTTCTCCTCCACATAGCCCTCCATTTTTCTTTTGTCCATGTGCCTGTCTGAGAGTCTCTTAGATGTCCCTAATGTATAGGACATACATGGTAAATGGTAGGGCATTGAGGAATGCAGTAGAACAGAGTGATCTAGGAATAATGGTGCATCGTTCCCTGAAGGTGGAATCTCATGTGGATAGGGTGGTGAAGAAAGCTTTTGGTATGCTGGCCTTTATAAATCAGAGCATTGAGTATAGGAGTTGGGATGTAATGTTAAAATTGTACAAGGCATTGGTAAGGCCGAATTTGGAGTATTGTGTACAGTTCTGGTCACTGAGTTATAGGAAGGATGTCAACAAAATAGAGAGAGTACAGAGGAGATTTACTAGAATGTTACCTGGGTTTCAGCACCTAAGTTACGGGGAAAGGTTGAACAAGTTAGGTCTTTATTCTTTGGAGCATAGAAGGTTGAGGGGGGGACTTGATAGAGGTATTTAAAATTATGAGGGGTAGGATAGAGTTGACGTGGATAGGCTTTTTCCATTAAGAATAGGGGAGATTCAAACAAGAGGACATGAGTTGAGAGTTAGGGGGCAAAAGTTTAGGGGTAACACAAGGGGGAACTTCTTTACTCAGAGAGTGGTAGCTGTGTGAAAGGAGCTTCCAGTAGAAGTGGTGGAGGCAGGTTCGATATGGTCATTTAGAAAAAAAATTGGATAGGTATATTGGACAGGAAAGGAATGGAGGGTTATGGGCTGAGTGCAGGTCGGTGGGACTAGGTGAGAGTCAGCGTTTGGCACGGACTAGAAGGGCCAAGATGGCCTGTTTCCGTGCTGTAATTGTTATATGGTTATATGGTATCTGTCTTTACCATCATCCCTTGCTTATAGTGAAATGATTCACTAGTGTTCACAACCAACACTGTCTGAAAGTGTGCTCTGGGCAGCCTGCAAGTGTTGCCGTGCAGTCTGGCGTTCACATAGCATGTCTACCACGCTCAGCAGAACACCATGCAACCAACATGCAATGATAGCAGAACGATTCTCTTTCTCACATCTCCCTCACCCCCACACACACACACATGGGCCCCCAACTCCAGACGGTGGGTTAATTGTGATCGTTCTTTCATCAATCCATGCAGCCTCTGCTCAGTCCTATTTTTATCTCAAGCTCTCTTCACATTCTGTTCTGGCACTTCGCCTTCTGTTGATGTTAGGCCAACAGATCTCCTCTTTATTCTCTCCCTTGCAGTGTGGGGTCACGTTTGCTATTGCAAAACCTCGAGGAAGGACAGCTAGAACATCTCTGCACTGTACGGTCAGCTCTGCAGAGGCAAGCGACAGGTCCTTGGGATCCAGTCTCTCTGAATTCTCTGGCATCATTTGGGCAGGAGGGGACCCGAAACTCAAGGCTTAAAAAAAGATTAGTTTTATTTGTCACATGTACATCCAGACATACAGTGAAATGTGTTGTTTTCATGTCAAATCAAGCCAGCGAGGATTGTGCGAGACAACCTGCGATGTCGCCGTGCTTCCACTGAGGGCTGGAGGCCTGTCTGTGTGTTTCTGCGTGTGTGGGTGGGCGAGCGGGAAGGAGTAAAGGGGCTCGTCTTGCTGCTGTTGTTCTTGTGTTCTGTGTTGTTCTGCCAACCATTGCAGGCATGCTATGTTTCGATATACGCGCCGAGTGGGCCCTTCCCGCCTTTCGAGACACAACGCTCAGCAACCCCCGACAACCCCGATTTAACCCTAATCTAATCATGGTTGTTCACAACAACTGATTAACCTTGTGACAGAGCAGGTCTGCCACGAGTAACTTCTCCCTCTCTACCCCCTCACCCACTCGTCAGCTGTCCCTCCACTCCCATTCCTTCCTAAGTTGGCCACGGTGCGAAGTTGCTTCGGAGCAGTGGCAAGGACAGGATTGGACAAGCGGATCAACTGGTGGAACTCCTGGTTTTGATGGTGGTGCCAGAGGTAGGTACGTTAAGAACATGTAGATAGGCATATGGATGAAAAGAAAATGGGAGGCTATGTGGGATTGATCTTGGAGTGGGTTAAAAGGTTGGTACAACATCGTGGGCTGAAGGACCTGTATTGTTGTACTGTCCTGTATTGTTGTACTGTTCTTTGTTCTATGATTTATGATTTCGATGAGAATGTTCAAGTGGGTTTGCAGGCCACAATAAAATGGGCTGAATCATTGACCATGAAGATGTTGGTCAGAACTTACAGAGGGATCTTGACATCCGGGTAAGTGGGCTGAGGAATGGCAAGCGATTCCTCAATTCCAGTCAAGTGTGAGGTGTTGCATATTGGGAAGAACGTAGGACTGTGAATGGGAGGGCACTGGGTGTTGTTGTAGAACAGAGGGACTAGCAGAAGTACGTGGCTTCCTAAACGTAGACGAGGTGGTGAAGAAGGCTTTTGTCATGCTGGGCTACATCTGTCAGGGTCTTGGCCTGAATCACCAACTCTTTATTCCTCTCCATTGATGCTGCCTGATCTGCTGAGTCCCTGTGTGTGCATAATCTGCATAATATTGTTCCAGTAATGGGGCAATGAGAACTTCACAAAGTACTCCAAATGTGGCCCATTCAAAGTTTTATACAGCTGCAGCCCGACTTGCCCACTTTTATATCATGCCTGGCTAATGAAGCATGCCGTACCCCTTTCCTACCCAACCCTCTGGGTGGCTACTTTCTGCTAGCAATGGACATGCACCCCAAGATCTCTCTGTATATCAACTCTCCTAAGGGTCCTGCCACTGACATTATACTTTCTGGAAAAGATTCTTGTTTGCTCTAGGTTATTTTACCAACCACAGACTAGGGTATGCACTGATTTATCCCCATGAGGTTTGATGATGGAGGAAGGGGCTGAGTCACAGCTTGTAACCATGGTTCAGTTAGGTCTTTGCCTCTGAGTCAGAGGACTGTGGTTTTGAATCCCACTCTAGAGATTTACTAATAGGAAGTTACCTGGTCATCAATTCAGTGCTGTTGACATTAGCTACAATACCTCAAGAGATTCCATACAGAAACAGGCCCTTCAGCCCATCGAGTCCATATTAGCAGCCACTCATTCACACTAATCCTACACCAATCTCATTTTTTATTCTCCTCCCGCTCTTAGCAACTCCTAATCCCCACCCCAGATTCTACCTCTCAGCCAGACTCCAGGGGCAATTAACCTACTGACTGGCATGTCTTTGGGAGGTGGAAGGGAACCGGAGCACCTGGGGAAAACATGCAAATTCCCACAGCCAGCACCGGAGGTTAGGTTCAGATCTCAGCAGTGACCCTACCAGCTTCCTAAGCACCTTAACGGGAGAAGAGAGACTCCCTGTGTTAAACATTGTGAGACTCGAGAGCCCAGTGTGCGTGAGACTGCCTATCTGAGAGTCTCTTAAATGTCCCTAACATATCTGTGCCAGTGGCAGGGCGGAGATGCATCTCCAAAAAATTGTGTAATTTCCCCTTTCTTCTACAACCCTGCAGATTGCCCTTGGGCAAGGTGCAGCCCCTGCTTATACCCCCAATAGGGGTCATGTGAAGCCATGGGTGCAGGTGGTGGATGGCTGTATGAGCAGCTGATGTCTATCACGAGTCTTATGCAACCACTGACGCCAGGCAGTCTCTGACGAAAATCTTGTAAAGACACTGCTCAGAAGAAGGCAATGGCAAACCTCTTCTGTAGAACAATTTGCCGCGACCAATTATGGTCAAAAACCACAATGGCCACGACATACGTCATGGCACATAATGATGAAGATAAATGTACCTGACTCTACCTCCACCCCTGGCAGGATGTTCCAAGCAACCACCACTCTCTGTGTAAAAAAAACTTATCTTGGACATCACCCCTAAACTTTCTTCCAATCACCTTAAAAGTTATAGCCCCTTGTGTTAGTTGGGAAATAATCTCTAGCTATCCACTCCAACTATGCCTCTTATCATGTTATACCCCTCTATCAAGTCACCTCTCATCCTCATTCATTTCAAAGAGAAAAGCCCTAGCTTGCTCAACCTATGCTCAGAAGACGTGCTCTCTAATCCAGCTAGCATCCTGGTAAATCTCCTCTGCACCTTCTCTGAAACTTCCACATGCTTCCCATAATGAGGCAACCTGAACTGAACACCGTATTCCAAGTGTGGTCTAACCTGGGTTTTATAGAGCTGCAACATCACTTTGTGACTCTGGAACTCAACCCCCTGACGAATGAAGGCCAAGACACCATACACCTTCTTAACCATCCTGTCAACTAGGATCTGTGGATGTGGATCGCAAGTCGTTCAATCTTTGGATGAAGACTTGCATCTTTTCTATTTCCTTATCCTATAGAAGGAGGCCATTTGATCCATCATATCTAAGCTAGTTCCTGCACCAATGCCATTCCCTCTATCAATTTCCCTGTAACCTATTTTCTCTTACCTGCCCATTAACATCCCTCCTATTCACCCCCTTACACTTGGTTGGATTTTCTGTGTGTACAAATTAGGCAGGTTTTGTTTTTGCCTCAGGTTGGGTGAGACAAGAACTAGAAGTCATATAAGTTGCAATAAGAAATATTTTTAAAAAGCTGTGCTAAAAGTAGGGTCCATGGACCTGTCAAAAATCTGATGGTGGAGGTTAATGGAGAAAGGTGAAATATTTAAAGGGAATCGGAGGGAAACTTCTTCTCTCAGGGTGTGGTGCAAACATGCAATGAGTTGCCAGTGGAAGTGGCGTATGCAGATTCAATTGTAGCCTTTAGAAGAAGTTTGGATGGGTACGTGGATGGGAGGGTTTGGAAGGATATAGTCTAGATGCAGGTAGCTAAAACTGGGCAGAAGATCAGGTCAGCAGGGGCAAGATGGGTTTTTGTGCTGTAGTACTCTTAAGTTTACCAAGATGTGGGAGGAACACACACAAAATGCTGGAATAACTCAGCAGACCAGGCAGCGTCTATGGAAAAGAGTAAAGAGGAAAAGAGTAAGTCGAGGTTTCAAGCCGAGACCCTTCATCAAGACAGTCCTGATAAAGGGTCTCGGCCCTAAATGTCGACTGTACTCTTTTCCACAGATGCTGCCTGGCCTGCTGAGTTCCTCCAGCATTTTGTGTGTGTTGCTTTGGATTTCCAGCATCTGCAGATTTTCTGGTGTTTGTCAAAGATGTGGGAGGACACCAGAGCACCCAGGGCAAGCCCATGTCATCTCAGAGCTCCACGTAGATCACGATTGAACCTGACTTTCTGGAGCAAGGAGGCAGTGGCTCTATTTTGCCTTCCAACTTCTCACTTGATGCTTCACCCACAGAAAAGGGGGTTAGTTTTAAATTAGTAATTAGGGCATTAAATTAGTAATTTATTTAGATCAGCACCAGGGTGCAGACCAGAGGAACTATTCCTGTGTTGTGCTGTTCTACGTTAGAGACATAGAACACTACAGCATGGAACCTGACCCTTTGGCCCGTGCAGTCTGTATTCTTAAGCTGATTTTGCTCACAAGATGGAAAGTACAGAAACATCACTCGATATGGTAACTGCATCTCCGCAGTATTGCAATGATTGTTATCAAAGTTAATAAACTGATAAGATAGCACAGTCACTAGAAGTGGAGAGAGAAAGGAAGCAGGTTCTGCTGTTTGTAGTAGCAAATGCATGCATGCAGTTCAACTTTCAAATATAATAATGCTATGGGAGTTCAATTGCATGGGGGAACTGCGCATAGGTCAGTCGGTTGGTGGTAACCCGGGCACGGTCTGTGTAAAGGAAGCCAGGACAAGTACACTTCTGTACGAAAGGTCTCTACGGATTCTGCTGCATGTGGCATATACCTTACACCAAACCCCACACACGTCGGCGCTGTTTGTTAGCAACCCTTGAATGATAACAGCTCTGATCACCACATTACAGAAAGAACACAGAGGGACTGGAGAGGATGCAGAAGAGGTTCACAGGGTGTTGCCCGGATTAGAGGGCATGTGTGATAAGGAGCGGTTGGACAAACCTGGCTTGTTTTTTACTGGAGGGTCAGTCTGAGGGGAGACTTGAGAGAGGATTCTAAAATTATGAGAGGCATAGATCAAGTAGGCAGTCAGAATATTTCTCCTCAGATGGCCTGGGGGCGGGGGGGGGGCAGAATTTTAAAAGGGATGTGCAGGGTGAGTTCTTTTGCAGACAGGGAGTGGTAGGTACCTGGATGTGCTGGAGTGTTGACGGTGGTGGAAGCAGATACGAGAGTGGCACTCACCAGGGTTTTAGAGAGGCTTATGGAAAATGGAGGGATTTGGATCGTGTACAGACAGGAAGGATGATGGTATGATGGTCAGCACAGGCTTCAAAGTTCAAAGTAAATTTATTATCAAAGTGTGTAAGTGCATGTCACCATATACTACCTCGAGATTCATTTTCTTGTGGGCATTTACAGTAGAACAAAGAAATACAATAGAATGAATGAAAAGCCACACACCAAGACTGAAAACCAATGTGCAAAAGAAGACAAAATGTGCAAATACATAAAAGTAAATAAATAATACTGGGAACATGAGTTGGAGAGTCTTTGAAAGCGAATCCATAGTTCAGTGTTGGGGTGAGTGAAGTTACCCACACTGGCTCAGGAGCCTGATGGCTGGAGGATAGTAACTATTCCTGAACCTGGTGTGTGGAACCTAAGGCTCCTGTAGCTCCTTCCTGACGGCAGAGCGTGACCTGGGTGGTGGGGGTCTTTACTGATGGATGCTGCTTTCCAGTGGCAGTGCTCCCTGTGCACGTGCTCAGTGGTGGGGAAATTGCTTCCTGTGATGGACTGGGCTGCATCCACCACTTTTTTATGTAGGGTTTTCCATTCTTGGGGATTGGTGTTTCCATAATGCAAGCAGTCGGGATACCCTTCCCTGTGCACTTGTAGAAGTTTGTCAAAGTTTTAGATGACATGCTAAATCTGCGCAGACCTCTACGAAAGTAGAGGTGCTGTCAGTCTGCCCCTGTGCTGTACTGTTATGTGCTCGACATTAACAATCTTGCCCTCCTTTTCAAATAATGATCTCACTTAGCCTAAGGACCTTCCAAAGCTGAGCCATTCTTCTTCTTGGCCCCTTGTTTTATCCATGAACATAATTGTCCATTAGCAGCCCTCCCAGAAGTTCTGTCCCCAAGAATCCTCCAGCCTCCCTTCAGAAGCTCCTGTAAAAATATCACAAGGCTCAGTGTAACTTTGACCTATTCTGCTTCTCGTGAAGCAGTGTGAGATTTTTATATTACTTTTAAAAAGGAAGCTTTTATTGTTAGTGTATTTAGGAGTAACACTGGAACAAAAGCAAAAGACACAAGAAATACTCAGCAGGTCAGGCAGCTTCTAGACAAGGAGCTCCCAACCTGGGATCCATGGACTCATCAGTCCATGGCATAAAAAAGGTTGGGAACCCCCTGCCTTAGGGAAAGAGGAATAGTATTAATGATTCTGCTCTGAGATTTGTTAGAACTGGGAAAAAGAGATTTTAAAAAATTATGTCACACAGAAAGTGGTGAAAATGATGACTAGGATGAAGGGAGTACACACAGTAACCACTTTATTAGGTGCACCTATACACCTGCTTGTCCATGCAAATATTGAAGCAGCCAATCATGTGTTAGCAACTCAATGCATAAAGCATGCAGACATGGTCAAGAGGTTCAGATGCTGTTCGGACCAAGCATCAGAATGGGAAAGAAATGTGGTCTAAGCGACTTTGACCATGCAATGATTTGTTGGTGCCAGAAAGGGTGGTTTGACTATCTCAGAAACTGTGGATCTCCTGGGATTTTCACGCGTTACAATCTCAGGAGTTTATGGGGGGGAGAAGAACATCCAGTGAGTGGCAGTTCTGTGGGTGAAAACATCCTGTTAATGAGAGAGGTCAGAGGAGAATGGCCAGACTTGTTCAACTGATAGTAACTCAATATAATGTAATGTAACATAGTGTTTTTGATTTGTGGGAGTGGGAGCGAATGCTGTTTTGTGCAATCTTGATCAGGCGGACTAGTGCTGTGGCCTGCAGATAGCAAGAGATGAGGCGCTGGATTGAACTGAGCTGAAATTAATATGTCTGGACTCTTTCGATGTCCTTGTGATTTGGTGTTTTGTATTCTGTGTTTTATGCTAATTTCTTTGCCGTCGTATGTGTGTTGGGTGTTTGATGTTTTTCTTTAAACGGGTATGATGGTTCTCTTTGTTTTGGGACTGTCTGTGGGAAGACGAATGTCAGGGTTGTATACTGCATACATACTTTAATAATAAATGTACTTTGAATCTTTGAAGACCATCTCTGAATGCACAAAACATCAAACCTCGAAGCAGACGGGGAGCAGGAGCACAAGAACATGAACATACACTCAGTGGCCATATTATTAGGTACAGGAGGTACTGCATAAAATGGTCACTGAGTGTATATATACGATAAATTGAGAACAATTCAAAATGATCAATGGGGCAGTTCACCTCTTTTCTCAGTTCAGATGAAGGGTCTTGGACCTGAAAAAGAATTCTGTTTCTCTTTCCACAGATGCTGCCTGGGCATTGGAGTCTTCCCAGCATTTCCTGTTTTTATTTCAGATTTCCATCATCTGCAGGGTTTTTTTGGATTTTCATCTCCAGGGGCATTTCTTGTGTCAACAGTATATTTCCAAACATTTTCTTTCCATCCTTATGCCCAAAACCAACCACCTGCATTCAGACTACCCCTTGCCGGGATCTGAGCGGAAACAGAATCAGGAGAAAAGTGGAACAAATACGGTAGTTTAGAAGGCAGAAGTAAAGGATGAAATTGAGTGTGAAGTAAACAAAGGTTCTATGAATGTAAAACTGAAGAGAAAATGAAAAGGGATGAGAATGGAGGAGAATGAACGAGAAGGCAGTGCTAGTGAAATGGTAAATGGTTTGGGTGGAGTGCAAAACTCATGCACAGTAACACTCATAATTTGCTGATAGTGTGAAATGAGCTGGGGTGGAGGGATAATCCAGCATTGTTTGACCATTCATCCATAAATAACAATCTGAAACTTGTTAGCACCAATCCTCCTCAGAGTTGACCAAATGGAACCACGCAGTTCGAGAGCTCTGCCTAGCCAAAGTGATTGGTGCTTCATTTAAGCTTCTGGTTTCTTCCAGTGCTATTCAGAGCCTGCTTTGCAGTGACGTTTTGGTTTCAGAACACAGTACAGCAACAAAACAGGGTCCTTGGCTTACCGTACCTAGTTAAACTGGACATTTGCTTGCACATGATCCACACCTTTCGGTTCCCCACCTGTTTGTGCCTAAATGCCTTTTAAACTTTCTTACCTTGGGAAACTGTCTCTGATTAGCTGCAATATCTTCCTCTCAAAGTCCAACCCTACATCCCTGTCTTGAGAGGTGAAAACAGATAAGATTGGCCAACAGGACTCTGGTGAAGCTGTATAAACCAATCCCTTGTACAGTGGATACAATGGATTACAGAAACATTGATGAACTCCAAGCACATCATTGAATTCATGAGGAATTTGGAGATGGGAGGTCCTTGATGGCCTAAGCTCCACTGGGAGTTAAGGGCCCAAGAAGAATCTGCACTATCTATGCTCTCATTGCTTTATAAACTTCTATCAAGTATCCCTTCTGCAACTCTGACATTCCAGAGAAAACAACCCAAGTCTGTCCAGCCTCTCCTTATAGCTAATGCTCACTCATCAAGCAACGTCCTGGTGAACCTCTTCCGATCTCTCCAAAGCCTCCACATCCTTCCAGTAACCCACACAACGTGCTGGAGGAACTCAGTGCCCTTATGGGATGTTATGTTGCAGTTATACAAGATGTTGGTGAGGCTACTTTTCAGATTCAGAATCGGGTTTAATATCACTGGTATATATCGTAAAATTTTTTAAGTTAGCAGCAGCAGTACAATGCAATACTCTCCCTCCAGGAATTGATCATGGATCACAGGAGGAAAGGAGACACATTGACATCAATGGGATTATAGTTGAGGGGAAGAGTAGTTTCAAATTCCTTGAATTACCGAGAATCTCAGCTGGTCTGTACATACCAGTTTAGAAACACAACAGTGCCTCTTTCACCTCAGGTGGCTAAAGAACTCTGGCATGAGTCCCAAATCCTCAGGACTTTCTACCATCGAGAGCATCCTGACCGGCTGTGTCACCGCCTGGTATGGGAACTGTGCTGCCCTCAATCACAGGGCACTGCAGAGAGTGGTGCAGACAGCCCAGCGCATCTGTGGACGTGAACTTTCCTCTATTCGGGACGTTTACAGCTGCAGGTGTGTAAATAGAGCCTGGAGGATCATCGGGGACACCAGCCACCCCAACCACAAACTGCTTCAGCTGTAACCGTCTGGAAAACGGTACCGCAGCACGAAGGCCAGGACTAACAGGCTATGAGACAGCTTCTTCCACTGGGCCATCAGACTGATCAATACGTATTGATCTGATTGCATATCTGTCTGTACAAACATATATACAAAACAATTATGCATACAATCATAGTGTCTGGGCAATATCCTCCCACATTTCCCTTCTTTATGGCTTGTACATTGCGATGGAGACACAACATAAAGATTTTTTTCTCCCTCATGTTGTGAGATGGATGTAAGAAATAAAATTCTAATCTAGTGATAATATAGAAAAAATGTAAATAAATTATAGCAAGTATAAATTAATAGTTAAATTTTTTTAATGCAAAAGCGAAATAATATAAGAAAAAGTGAGGTAGTGTTCATGGGCTCAATGTCCATTTAGAGATCAGATGGCAGAGGGGAAGAAACTACATTTGGAATGTAATGCTCAGTTTTGGTCACTTTTTTATAGGAAAGATGACATTAAGAGTGCAGAGGAGATTTACAAAGATGTTTATGGAGAAAGGTTGAGCACCTTGGGATATTATTCTCTGTAGTGTAGGAGACTGAGGAACGATCCTATACAGCTGTATAAAACTATGAGGGGCATAGATAGAAAAGATTTAGAGGATTATGAACCAAATGCAGGCAAATGAGACTAGCTATGACCTGAATCTTGGTCAGCACGGACCAGATGGGCTGAAAGTTCCATGCTGTGTAACTCTGTGCGACTCTTTCTCACAGTCGCATTCAGGAAGGTAGTGTGATTGGGGGTTAACTAGACTCGGTGTAAATCTGAGTGTTATCATACGTTAGTATGGAATTCAGATAAGCAGGCAAGGAAGGAAGGGTTGCTGATGGGAGGAGTGCAGAGTGGAGTAGAAAAAACAGAAGACAGACCGGTTGAGCTGAACAGCCTCTGGGTAAACATGATCGGACTGGTTAAAGCAGGAGTAGAACACAGAGTCCTGGACAATTGGTCCAAAGGTATGAGATCAGGTTTCACTGGGGATTTTAAAGTTAACTGATTAACTTTAAGGGGGCAGCAGAGTAGCGTAGTGGTTATGGGACTGCCTAATAGCAAAAGTGATTGGAAAATTGGGGTTCAATTCCCCTGTCTGCCTGTGAAGAGTTTGTACATTCTCCCCATGTCGTGTGGGTTTCCTCTGAGCACTCTGGTGCCCTCCAACATATGATTTGGGGTAAGTTGTGGGCGTGCATTGTTGGCGCTGGAAGCACGGTGAAACTTCCCAGCATTGTGCTGGTCATTGATACAAATGATGCATTTCACTGTTTTGTTGTAACAAATAAAGCTCATGTTTCATCTTTAAATAAAATCTGGAATTTAAATGGTGAAAGATGCAATAACAGGAGCCAGTTTGCGTAGAAGAATGAGAGGGGACTTGATAGAGGTCTACAAGATTATGAGAGGCATAGATAGGGTGGATAGTCAGTACCTGTTTCCCAGGGCACCAATAGCAAACACCAGAGGGCAAAGGTACAAAATTAAGGGAGGGAAGTTTAGGGGAGACATCAGGGGTAAGTTTTTTACACGGAGAATTGTGGGTGCCTGGAATGACTTGCCAGGGATGGTGGTAGAGGCTAAAACATTAGGGGTATTTAAGAGCCTCTTGGACAGGCACAAGGATGAAAGAAAAATGGAAGGTTATGGGGTAGTGTGGGTTTAGTACTATTTTTTTAAGGATTATATGGGTCAGCACAACATGGAGAGCTGAAGGGCCTGTACTATGCTGTAGTGTTCTATGGTTCTATAGTATTGTAAAAAGAAACCCATTCGAAAACAAGTGCCTTTTAGAGGATGGAATCTGCTTGTCTTCACCCAGTCCGTTCCATATGTCACTCCGTTAAAGTTAGATGCCATAGATTCATACAACACAGAAACAAGCCCTTCGGCCCAAATGCTTTGTGCTAACTATGCTGTCCAGCGAGCTAGTCCCATCTGCCCATATTTGGCCTATTGTCCTCTAAACCTCTCCTATGTACTTATCTAAATGGTTTTTAAATGTTGTTAATGACTCCACCTCAACCACTATTCCTGGTAGCCCATTCCAAATACACTCCACTCTTTGTGTGAAGAAGCTGCTCCTGATGACACTTTTAAGTCCCTGACCCCCGATCCCTCTTGTTCTGTGCACCCCTTCTCTGGGGAGGACTATGTGCTTTCACTATACCCTCTCTATGCCCCTCATGATTTTACATATCTTCCCCTTTCTTTTAAACCCTCTCCCTTCTCAGTTAGGAACAATAATTGCTGCAAAAGGGCCACCTCAGCCCTTCTAGTCCATGCCGAACTACATGCTTTTGGGACTACATCATTTGACATCTTCCGGGTGGTGGTTTAATAATTTTCAAGCCTCAAAACGTAGGTTAAGACGTTGAGTCCTGCTTCAGATTATCTTGTATTGCTGGCCATTAGTGACTCACACAAAGCAGTAAAGACAGATGTGAAACTTCTGTTCAAAAATTGCAAAGAACCCTGTTCCAACAACGCCCTAATATCTCTGCGATCTCCTCATTGCAGCCTCTGTGGTATCTACATCGTGTTGCCCTGCCTCCTGTTACATGCTGTTTGTTAACCTTCAGTTAGACTGGACTTCTAGTCATCAGTCTGAGCTGTGACCGTAGGGATCAGAGTCAGGAGGTCATCATGCTTGGTTGATCACTTAGTAAGATCGTTCACTCCCCTAATGTCTCGTTATAGCAGCACGATAGTGTAGCAGTTGGTGCGATGCTTTACAGTGCCAGTGACCTGGGTTCAATTCCAGCTGGTGTCTGTGAAGACTTTGTACATTCTTCCCGTGACCACATGGGTTTTCTACAGGTGCTCCGCTTTCCTCCCACCTTCCAGAAACACATGGGTTAGCAGGTTAATTGGTAACGTGGATGGATGCCTCTTTTAGAACAGTGATGAGGAGGGATTTCTTTAGCTAGGGGGTGGTAAATCTGTCAAATTCATTGCCACAGATGGCTATAGAGGCCATTGGGTATATTTAAAGTGGAGGTTGATAGGTTCTTGGTTGGTAAGGGTGTCAAAGGTTACAGGGAGAAACAGGTGAATGGGGTTGAGAGGGAGAATAAGTCAGCCATGATGAATGGTGGAGAAGACTTGTAGGACCGAATGGATTAGGGTCCATCAAAATTACAGTTGACAACATGACCGAGGGGAGGTCCTCTGACCCCCTGAGGGGGTGCTGTCTCTGGGGAATCGGGTAAATGTCCGAGGGCTTGTGATGTTGATAGCTTCAGCCTTCCTACTTGTGGAGCTATCAGGTGCACTCCTCAGTGGAGGTGGAGACATGAGGCAGTATCAAACAGATCTCTCACTGTGCACACCAAGCCAAAGGCAGCAGGGTTCAGGCCCTTCAGCCCATCCACTGCCTGGCCTCCACCAAGTCTGCATTACGTTCTCCACATTCCCATTAGCTCTACAATAACGGCTGGCCTTAACTGGAGCAGAATTGAACTGTCATTAGGAGAAGTAGACACCTCCTTGTACCCGTGGAGACTGTGTTCTGATATTCATCACAGTCTTATCAATAATCTCAACTCTGAAAGTGGATCACACCAACCTCTGCACTATTTGTGGTGTTTCTCAGATAAGGCTGCTTCATGTCACCTTGCATGATTGGTGTAAGTGGGTATGTTTATTTCACGCAAATATCTGCACATCTGAAACCAATGCATCTTTTCTGTTGACAGCCACAATTTTAACACCTTGAGTCAATGACGCAAGCTTACTCTCTCTCACTACCCTCACACTCATTTGTCATCACACCCCTCCTTCCACCCTCTTTTCACTCTTCTCTGCTCTATTGAAAGGCCCAGATAGAGTGGGTGTGCAGAGGGTGTTTCCAATAGTGCGGCAGTCTAGGACCAAGGGCTCAGCCTCAGATTGGAAGGACACCCTCTAGAACAGAGATGAGGAGGAAGTTCTTTAGCCAGAGGGTTGCGAGTCTGTGGAACTCATTGTCACAGATGGGTGTGGAGGCCAAGTCATTGGGTATATTTAAAGGTTCTTGAGGCATCAAAAATTATGAGAAGAAAACAGGAGAGTGGGGTTGAGCAACAATAAATTATCCATAATGCAGATTCAATGGGCCAAATGACCAAATTCTGCTCCTCTGTATTACAGCCTCTGTCCCTCTTCTCCTCTACCTTCATTCCTCCTTCGGCCTTATGGCTTCTGCCCCTATTCTTCTGTACATACATTCCCCCTTTCTGGTACTGGAATTACTTTATCACTGGAGAGTGCACTGAGGTACAGTGAAAACCTGAGCAATACAACCAGGCTGGGCAGCGTCTATGGAGCTGAATAAAGAGTCGACGTTTCAGGCTGAGACCCGTCATCAGGATGGAAAGGAGGGGACAGAAGCCAGGAGGGGAGCAGTGTGGAGCCTTTGGCTTCATGCAGTCCATACAGTTCACTCCATTCATCAGTACTACATCACCCCTACTCCCCTCTTTGACGCCACCTCGCTCATTCATGCCCTCCTCTTCCCCTCTCCCACTCCACACCTCCGTCTGCACCTTCTTTCTCTCCTCGCTTGTCCTCCGTCACCTCTCACTTCCTTCACCTCGCGTCACCCCCACCTCCCATCCTATCAACCTTTCTCTATTTTCATTCTCCTCTTCCCCAAGCATATTTAATTAATTTTTCCTGCGTTCCCAAGTTCCTGGGGAGATGGTTCTCCGAGGCTTCCCACCCCCAACTCAGCTCATGTTGTGCCTTCATAAAGTAAAGGTAGTAGGGACAGCCTGATGAGCCTTACATCAGTGCTGGAAACATTAGTCACAGAACACTACAGCACAGAAACAGGCCTTTCAGCCCATCTAGTCCATTCTGACCTGTTATTCCGACATATCTGGAACATATCCTTCCATACCCTCCCATCTATGTGCTTATCCTAACTTCTCTTAAATGTTGCAATTGAAGTCAAATCAATCGCTTCCCCTGGCAGCTCGTTCCACACTCCCACCATCCTCAGTGAAGCTACCCCTCTGATTCCCCTTAAATATTTTATCTTTCACCTTTAACCAATGACCTCTTGCATTTACCCTATCTGTACCCCTCATAGTGTTGTACACCTCTAACAAATCTCTGTCATTCTCCTACACTCCAGGGAATAAAGTCCTGTTTAATCTTCCCTATAACACAGGTCCTCAACAAGTCCCAGCAACATCTTTGTAAATTTTCTCTCTTTCTATCTTATTACTGGAAGGGATTTTGAGGGACAGGACTTACTTGGAATAGGAGAGGCAAGGACTATTTAGGGATTGTCAGGAGACATAAGATTAATGCAGACATTGGAATCTGGAGCAAAAAAAAAACCCAGACTGCTGGAGGAGCTCTGTGGGTCCAGCAGCATCAGGAGTGATACAGTATTTCATCCTGAAACGTCGCTTCCCCCTGCTTCCTCGAGCACCTTTGCTCTGTCCATCACAAAAGGTGGGATTTCCCACTGGCCACCCATTTTAATTCTACTTTCCATTCCCATTCCGACATGTTGGCCCGTGGCCTCCTCTATTGCCACAATGGCTGCACACTCAGGTTGGAGGAACATCTCGGATTCTGGCTATATAGCTTCCAACCTGATGGCAGGAACATTGATTTCTCTAACTTCTGGTAATTTCCCACCCCCCCCCCACTCTTTTTATTCTCAATTCTGGTTCACCTCTTACCCCTTCTCTTCTCCTCAGTGGCCTATCTCCTCCCTCCAGTGCCCTCCTCCTTCTCTTTCTTCCATGGCTCACTCTTCTCACCTATCGAATTCCCACTTCTTCAGCCTCTTACCTCTTCCACCTATCACCTCCCAGCTTCTTACTTCATCCCCCCTCTCCCACCCACTTATCTCTCCTCTCACCTTGTCTCAACTACCTGGTTGTACACTTTTCTCTCCCCTCCTCCTTATTCTGGCTTTGCCCCCTTCCTTTCCAGTCCTGATAAAGGGTCTCAGCCCAAAACATTGACTGTTTATTTCCATCCATAGTTGTTACCAAGTTCCTCCAGCATTTTCTGTGTGTTGCTCAAGATTTCCAGCATCTGTGGTATATCTTGTGTTTCTTTTGTTAGGGAGAATTAGCTTTGTACATGGGTAAAGCTCTTCCCACCTTTGTGGACATCTTCAAGAGGCAGTATCTCGGGAAGTGATATGCACCATTGAGGACCCCCACCATCCAGGCCATGCCCTTTTCTCGTTGCTGCCATCAGGCAGGAATTACAGGAGCCTGAAGATCCACATCTCAAGGTTCATCAGCAGCTTCTTCCCCAACTGAACTGACCTGAAAGGCCCCATATCTACCTCAGACCTTATGTCTCTCAATGCACTGATGTCATAATGGTAAATTATGTATAATTTATATTAAAGTTTGTGTAATTTGGATTCTAATTCAAACTACTTATTTGCTGATGATACCACCATAGTGGGCCACATCTCAAATAACAATGAGTTGGAAAGCAGGAAGAAGACAGAGATGGTGTCTTGACAACAACCTTTCCCTGAATGTCAGCAAAACAAAAGGGCTGGTCATTAACTTCAGGGAGGGGTCAATTCACTCCAACTTGTCTACATCAACAGTGCTGAGGTCAAGAGGGTTAAGAGCTTCAAGTTACTGGGAGTGAACTTCACCAATGGCCTGTCCTGGTCCAACAACAGAGACCACGTGAATAAAGCACACCAATAACTCCATTTCCTTCAGGAGGAGGAAACCAGAAGTCCACGAGCCAGTCCTCATTGGAGGATCAGAGGTGGAGAGGGTCAGCTGCTTTAAATTCCTCGGTGTTATCATTTCAGATCTGTCCAGGGACCTGCTCATAAGCACACTTATGAAGAAAGCACAGCAGCACCTCTACTTTCCTAGAAGTTGGCAAAGATTTGGCATTGAAAGCTTTGACAAACTTCTAAAAATGTGTGGTTGAGAGTATATTGACTGGTTGGATCATGGCCTGGTATGGAAACACAAATGCCCTTGTATGGACAATCCTACAAAAAGTAATTGATTTGGCCCAGTCCATCATAAGGCTTTCTTTCTGGCAGCCCAATGAGCAGCGGGAACAGGCGATAGAAAATTAAATGAAAGTATAGAAGGGAGAAGTGGGATGGCCATTGTTGGTAGTAGGCTAATGGTGAGAATAAGAGTGTCAGGCTTTGGCTCAAAGGAAGCTGCGGCTCAGAAGAGGCGTTGGCTCTGGGTAAGTTTCTGTTAAGGTTCCCTTTTTCTCTCTTTTTGTACCTAGTGTAGTAAATGGCTGTTGTGTGTAAATGGCTTCATGCTTGATGTTGGAGTCCTGGGAGACCCAGACTCTCCCAGGGAACTACACCTGTGTGAAGTGCATCCGGCTGCAGCTCCTTGAAGACTGTTAGGGATCTGGAGCAGCAGCTGGATGACCTTTGGGAGAGTGAGGAGATAATTGTCAGAGTTACAGGGAAGTTGTCACCCCTAAGTTCCAGGAGGTGAGTAGCTGGTGTCTGTCTGGAGAAATGAAAATGTGAATAAGCAGTTAGTGCAGAGCACCCTTATGGCCATTCCTCTCAATAATAAGAATAACATTTTGGATACTATTGTGGGGGATGACCTCCCAGGGGACACAGGATTACTGGCACTGAGCAGGGACTGTGGTGCAGAAGGGAAAGAAGGTGAAGAGGGTAGCAGTAGTGACAGGAGATTCTGTGGGCATGAACGGGACACCCAGATGGTATGTTGCCTCCCAGGTGCCAGGGTAAGGGACATCTCAGCTCACCTCTACAGCATTCTGGAGGGGCAGGGAGAGCAGCCAGATGTCTTGGCACATCTTGGTACCAATTACATAGGAAGGAAAAGCAAAGCCGTCCTGAAGAGAGAATTTAGAGATCTAGCAAGACCTCCCAGGTAGTAATTTCTGAATTGCTACCTGTGCCACGCACCAGTGAGAGTAAAAACAGGATGATTTGGCAGAGAAACTGGTGCAGGGTCAGGGCTTCAGGTTCTTGAATCATTGGGATATCCTCTGGTTCAAAAGGGATGGGTTACACCTGAACCCTAGGGGGACAAATATTCTCATGGGCAGGTTTGTTAGAGCTGGTGGGAAGGGTTTAAACTAATTTGGCAGGGGGTTGGGAACCAGAATAAAGGGCCTCAGAATAGGACAGATGGTAAAAAAGCAAAGATAGCGTGCAGTCAGACTGTCAGGAAGGGCAGGCAGAAGTTAGGACAAAATTGCAGCCAGCAGAGTGAGTATCAGTACATTAGGGATGCAGATTCACAAAGGGAAGAAAATGCAGTACTCAAAGTGTTGTATCTAAATGCACGTAGAATAAGAAATAAGGTGGGTGATCTTGTTGCAATATTACAGATTGCCAGGTACGATGTTGTGGCCATCAATGAATCATGGCTGAAGGATGGTTGTAATTGGGAGCTGAATGTCCAAGGTTACACGTTGTATCGGAGGGATAGGAAGGTCGGCAGAGGGGGTGGCTTAGCTCTACTGGTAAAGAATGGCATCAAATCAGAGAAAAGATGTGACATATGATTGGAAGATGTTAAATCCTTGGGGGTTGAGTTAAGAAACTGCAAGGGTAAAAGGACCCTGATGGCAGTTATATACAGGCCTCCAAATGACAGTAGCTGGGATGTGGACAACAGATTACAAAGGGAAATAGAAAAGGTGTGTTAAAAGGGCTGTGTTATGATAGTCATGGGAGATTTTAACTTGCAGGTTGACTAGGAAAATCAGGTAGGTAGTGGATCTTAAGAGAGTGAGTTTTTTGAATGCCTACAAGATGGCTTTTTAGAGCAGTTTGTCGTTGAGCCTACTAGGTCATAAGTTATACTGGATTGGGTGTTATGTAATGAACCCAAGGCGATTACAGAGCTTAAGGGAAAAGAACCCTTGATGACTGAATTCAACTTGAAATTTGATAGGGAGAAAGTAAGGTCTGATGTCTCAGGATTTCAGTGGAGTAAAGGAAACTACAGTGGCATGAGAGCGGAGTTGGCCAAAGCAAATTGGAAGGAGAGGCTGGTGGGGATGACAGCAGAGCAGCAATGCTGTGAATTTCAGGGGAAAATGAGAAAGATGCAGGTTAAGTCTATTCCAAAAATGAAGAAATACTCAAATAGCCAAATAGTTGAGCCGTAGCTGACAAGGGAAGTCAAAGCTAGTGCAAAAGCAAAAGAAAGGGCATACAACAAAGCCAACATTAGTGGGAAGATAGAGGATTGGGAAGCTTTTAAAAAACTACAGAGAGCAACTAAAAAAATCATTAGGAGGGAAAAAATGAAATATGAAAGCAAGCTAGCAAACAACTTCAAAGTGGATAGTAAAAGCTTCTTCAAGTATGTAAAAATAAAAGAGAGATCAGTGAATATAAGACCACTAGAAAATGAGGTCTAGAGAAATAATATCAGGGGCCTAGGAGATGGCAGATGAACCAAATGAGTATTTGGCATCGGTCGTCACTGTGGAGGGTGTTAGCTGTGCGCCAGATGTTGAAGGGTGTGAGGGAAGAGAAGTGAGTACAATTCCTATTTCAAGGGAGAAGGTGCTGAAAAGGCTGAAAGGCCTAAAGGAGCGTAAGTCACTTGGACCAGATGAACAGCACCCAAGGGTAGCAGTAGAGATTGTGGAAGCTCTAGTAATGATCTTTCAAAATGGAACCATGCAGTTCGAGAGCTCTAGGCATGGTGCCAGAGAACTGGAAGATTGCAAATGTCACTTCACTCTTTAAGAAAGGAGGAAGGCAGCAGAAAGGAAACTATAGACCAGTTAGCCTGACCTCAGTGGCTGGGAAAATGTTAGAGTCAATTGTTAAGGACGAGGTTATGGAATACTTGATGACACAGGACAAGATAGGACAAAGCCAGCATGGCTTCCTTAAGGGAAAATCTTGCCTGATGAACCTGTTGGAATTCTTTGAGGAGATTACAAGTAGGATAGATCAAGGGGATGCAGTGAATGTTGCCTACTTGGACTTTCAGAAGGCCTTTGACAAAGTGCCACACATGAGGCTGCTTACCAAATTAATAGCCCATGTAGGAAAGTTACTGGCGTGGTTAGAGCATTGGCTGACTTGTAGGAATAAAAGGATCTTTTTCTGATTGGCTGCCATTGACTAGTTGTGTTCTGCAGGAGTCGGTGTTGGGAATCACTTCTTTTTATGCTGTATATCAATGATTTAGATGATGGAATAGATGGCTTTGTTGCCAAGTTTGCAGATGATACGAGGATTGGTGGAAGGGCAGGTAGTTGAGGAAACAGGTAGGCTGCAGAAGGACTTAGACATTAGGAGAATGGGCAAGGAAGTGGCAAATGAAATATAATGTTGTAAAATGCATGTTCATGCACTTTGGTAGTAGAAATAAACATGCAAGCTATTTTCCAAACGGGGAGAAAATCCAAAAATCGGAGCTGCAAAGGCACTTGGGAGTCCTTGTGCAGAACACCCTGAAGGTTAACTTGCAGGTTGAGTCGGTGGTGAAGAAGGCAAATTTAATGTTTGCATTCATTTCAAGAGGTTTAGAATGCAAGGATGTGATGCTGAGGCTGTATGGGGTTCTGGTGAAGCCTCACCTTGAGTATTGTGAACAGTTTTGGGCCCCTCATCTAAGAAAAGATGTGCTGGCATTGGAGATGGTTCAGATGAGGTTCACAAGGTTGATTCCCGGAATGAAAGGGTTATCATAAGAGGAGCGTTTGATGGCTCTGGTTCTTTACTCACTGGAATTTAGAAAGATGAGTGGGAGGGATATCATTGAAACCTTTCAAATGTTGAAAGGCCCAGACAGAGTAGATGTGGAAAGGATGTTTTCATGGTAGGGGAGTCTAGACAAAAGGGTACAGCCTCAGGATAGAGGGGCGTCCATTTGAAATAGAGATGCAGAGAAATTTCTTTAACTGTAGGATGGTGAATTTGTGGAATTTGTGACCAAAGGCAGCTGTGGAGGCCAGGTCAATGGATGTATTTAAGGCAGAGATAGATAGCTTTTTGTCTGGCCATGGCAACAAAGGTTACGGGGAGAAGGCCGGGGTGTGGGGCTGAGGAGGGGGAGAAAAGATGGCAGAGCAGACTCAATCGGCCAAATGGTCTAATTCTGCTCCTATGTCTTATGGGTAAAGCCCTCTCCACTTGTACATGGAGCGCTGTTGCAGGAAAGCAGCATCCATCATCAGGGACCTCCACGGCCCAGGTGATACCTTCTTCTCACTGCTGCCGTTTGAAAGGTGGTACAAAAGCCTCAGGACCCACATCACCAGGTTCAGGAATGGTTATTACCCCTCAACCATCAGGCTCTTGACTTGACCCATCTCAATTTCACTTGCCCCGTCGCTGACCTGCTCCAACAACCAATGGACTGACTTTCAAGGACTCTTTATCTCATGTCCTCAATATTTATTGCATTAATTAACTTATTATCATCATTTCTTTTTTTCTTCTTCTGTATTTGCATAATTTGCTGTCTTTTGCACACTGGTTGTTTGTCCTGTTGGGTACGGTTTTTTATTGATTCTATTACATTTCTTGGATTTACTGTGAATGCCTACAAGAAAATGAATCTCAGGGTTGTATAAGGTGACATATACGTACTTTGATAATAAATTTACTTTGAACTTTCTTCACTACTTGAGAGGCTGCTTTCAGTGAATTTGCACTTGAACTGCCAAGTCGCTCTGTTCCACGACACGCGTCAGTGCCCAGATATTCACTGGCCAGGGCCTACTCTGGATTTATTATTCTTGGTTTATGATTGTTACATGTGCCGAGCTGCAGTTAAAAGCTCTTCTTTGCATTCCGTTGTACAGATGAAATCATTACACCGTGCATCGAGGTAGTACAAAATAAAGCAAAAACAGAGTGCAGAATAAAGTGTCACAGTTACAGAGAAAGTGCAGTGCAGGTAGCTAATAAGATGCAAAGTAGATTGTGAGGTCAAGAGTCTATCTTGTCATGCTATGGAATGATTTAATAGTTTTAAAATAGTGAGTTAGCAGCTGTCCTTGAACCTGGTGGAAAGAGGTTTCAGACTTTTGTATCTTCAACTCAGTGGGAGTGGAGAGAATGTCAGGAGTGGTTATGTTGGGTGCTTTACTGAGGCAGGGATAGGTGTAGACCATCCATGAAGGGGAGGCTGGCTTCCTGGATGTTCTGAGCTGTGTATTCCTACACGAGTCACGGGATGTCGGTAAGGGTTGATCGAAGGTCCTTCATCTCTCTGGGGGGGGAGCAGAGGGAAGGACCTTGGCAGCCATTTCTCTGGGGGGGGGAGCAGAGGGAAGGACCTTGGCAGCCATTTCTCTGGGGGGGGGGAGCAGAGGGAAGGACCTTGGCAGCCATTTCTCTGGGGGGGGGGGGAGCAGAGGGAAGGACCTTGGCAGCCATTTCTCTGGGGGGGGGGAGCAGAGGGAAGGACCTTGGCAGCCATTTCTCTGGCAAGTGCCTTCAGCTAGGCAGCCTGCCAACCACCTTCGTGTTGAGCCTCAGAAGGAAAACATCTCTGGGTAGGTCTCTCCGGCCACCTTTTATGGCCTTGCACACAATCAGAACCAATTTGCATCAATCTGCCTTTTTGTTGGTGCGTTTTCAAAGAGAAATGGTATCATACTTTCTCACGTCATTGAAGGAATGTTGAGTCTATTCCAGATTACAGAACAGCCCCTTCTTTCCAACACACACAATATGCTGGAGGGACTTTTGGCAACGTCTACAGAGGGGAATAAACAGTTGTCCTTTTTAGGTTCAGGCCCTTCTCCAGGACTGGAAAGGAAAGGGGAAGAAGCCAGATTAAGGAGGTGGAGAGAGGGGAGGAATGCAAGCTGGCGGGTTGCAGTGTGAGCTGGTGAGCTGGTCGAAGAGTCAGAGAGCAGCAGGAACCAGAGTGGGGGGACAGTGAGAGAGAATCTCACTGAACTCCCGTCCAAGAGAGGATCTCTTCAGGGTATGCATACTTCAAAAGAACTGAAGTGGAGCAGCAAGTCATAAACACAAGTAGCATTATACCCCTTTCTTCCCCCCCCTCACATTCTTGTTTGGGCTCCTGCCCCCTTCCTTCCCGGCCCTGAAAAAGGGCGTCAGCCCGCAATGTCGATTGTTTATTCCCCTCCATATATGCTGCCTGACCTGCTGAGTTCATCCAGCGCTTTTTATGTGTTACTCTAGATTTCCAGCGTCTTGTGTTTAAAAGATTTGGATAGGAAAGGGTTACAGGGATACAGGGATACAGGCCAAATGAAAGCTAATGGAACCAGCTAAGACAGGTATCCTGGTCAGCATGGACTGAGTTGAGGTGAAGGGACCTGTTTCGGTGTTGTAGGACTCTATGATATTTGTGTAGTGCTGCCCCTGCGCTGGTGAATGTTCACATCCGATCCGGCCCCACAGGCAGGATAAATGAGGCAGCAGTGGTGTGCTGGCTGAAGGAGGAGGTGGGGGCAGACCAGCCACCGCTAACCCGTCTTGAGCAGATTAACGAGAAACGAGAGGGGGTTGGAAACATTAGCATGTCCATGAGATGCAGGACTCTGACGCTGACAGGAATCTGATGGTCAAAGTTCAAAGTAAATTTACTACCAAAGTACATACACTTCATCATTTGCAACCCCGAGATTCGCCTTCTTGCGGGCATTCACAGTAAACCCAATAACCATATGAGAATCAATGAAAGACTGCACCAACAGGGTGAACAATCAGTGTGCAAAATAAATAAACTGTGCAACTACAAAGGAAAAGATATAATAATAATAGTGAATAAACGAACAATAAATATCGAGAACATGAGATGAAGAACCTTGAAAGTGGATCCATAATTTGTGGGAACAGTTCAGTGATGGGGCAAGTGAAGTTGAGTGAGGTTGTCCTCCTGATTTAAGAAGCTGATAGATGACTGACAAGACGCGATCTCTTCCATCTTTTACCAAGCTACTCAGAGGAGTTAGAGAAGAGGAAAACATGATTAAGAAGTGGAACATTTCCAAAAGCTGAGTAGTATCTTCAGTGGTAACCTCTGCTGCTAAAGTGACCCTGATGCCACAGAAATAGAGCTTTTGAGGAATGAGGTGAGAAGCCTTTGAGCTAAGCTGACTCGATGGATGTCTGCAAATGTTTAGGCTAAATGTGACAAGTCCATTGGGAAACACATCCCTCCTGAGGGACTTATGACACAGAGGAAAGCTACTGAATAGGGTCTCTTCACCAGAGGGGCGACTGATATTTTCTGTTACAACCGTGGAGAAGATGGACATTTCAAGGAAGACTGCGGGGGACAGGAAAATCTTTGAAAAGTATGTCAGTGGTTAATCAAACAGAGAAGAAAAGAAGCAAAACTATGGAGGGGCCCAATAAAGGAACGGGCTGGTGTCTCGGAGAGAACACATTCCAATCAGTGTGTCAAGGGAAATACTGGACTGCAAAATGCTATTCCTGAAGGTTTAGTGGGACCAGGCTTTGAAGTATCCATGCAGATTGAAGGATTTTTTTTGCTAGAGCCATACTTGACACAGGTTCTCAAGTTACTTGCTTTATCGATCCCTTTACAGCCGCTATTTAAGGCATTTACCTTTGACGCCACTCAGTACCCTCTGACTGTGGTGTCTGAAAAGAGGATGCTGTCCAAGTTGCATGCTATCTTGGACAATGACTCCCATCCACTCCATAATGTACTGGTTAGGCACAGGAGTACGTTCAGCCAGAGACTCATTCCACCGAGATGCAACACTGAGCGTCATAGGAAATCGAGTATGCTCTACCATTCAGTCACAGCTGATTTATTTTTCCTCTCAACCCCATTATCCTGCCTTCTCCCCATAACCTTTGACATCCTTACTGATCAAAGAACCTATCAACCTCTTCTTTAAATGTTCCCAATATTTTGGTCTCCACAGCTGTCTGTGGCAATGAATTCCACAGATTCACCACCCTCTGGCTTAAAAAAAAGTCCTCATCTCTGTTCTAAAAGGATATAGTCCTACACTCCCCCACTACTGGAAACATGCTCTCCATGTCCAATCTATCTAGGCCTTTACAGTGAAATGTGCTGTTGGTGTCAAATGTAACACTGAGCGTCATAGGAAGTCATTCCTGCCTGTGGCCATCAAACTTACAACTCCTCCCTCGGAGTGTCAGACATCCCGAGCCAATAGGCTTGTCCTGGACTTATTTCCATTTGGAATAATTAACTTATTATTTAATTATTTATGGTTTTATATTGCTATATTTCTACACTATTCTTGGTTGGTGCGACTGTAATGAAACCCAATTTCCCTCGGGATCAATAAAGTATGTCTGTCTGTCTGTACTTTTGAGATCTGGCAGCTTAGTATTGGTGAGTACCCATTCGATGGTTACTTGTCATTGAAACTGGAGATTTCGGAAGCAGATGTTGGAGTAACTGAGACTATTGACATGCCAGTATCGGTCTGCCCCGATCTGGTTAAAAAAAGGTGAAGCTTCCTTTCTTGTGGGAACAAATACTCCTATTGTGAGAAGGATCATGAGAGCATACAAGAGGAGAAATGGAGAGAAGTTTTTGAAGATCTTGTCCATTCACTCAGTGTTCAGAGCTGCTTTTGAGAAGGTGTAAGTCCTCCTAAGCAGAATGATGAGCATAAACGAGGAACTGTATGGTACAGTACAGTCTAAACCTGTCATGTTACATCCTGGAGGAATAGCTAGAGTGAGGGAGGACACACCTTTCCAAGAGAGCTCTCACCGGTTAGAACCAGTGGAGGTTGAAGATGCTCGGCAGCAACTGCTGAAACTGAGGGAGGATGAGGTTAGTCACCTTAGCCACTGGAAGATATAAGTGATAGACAGGGGAAGGCGACCTTTAGTAAACAGGAAAGGTCACAAGCAGTGCTGAAGATGAGAATAAGATATGGAGAGTCAGAAAACCCTAAGCTAGGCTGGCTGAGAATGCACCTGGGGAACAATGTGTTATGTTAATTCCCATGATGAGATCTGTTATTTCCATTTACAAATGGATTGGGGGGGCGGTCCTAAAATCACAAAATTCATTTGAATGCTAATGTTATTAATAATGGTTTAGTAAGTTCCAAAGTCATGAAGACATGACTATTTTTGGTGGAGGGAGAAGAAAGGGTTTGGGAAAATGTAGTGCCCTGGTTACAATTTCTACCGCTATTCTATTTCAGCAGTTTTCTGGAAAGGCAGTGTGACCTGCTGGAAGGAGTGTTTTGGCTTCGGCTAAAGACAAAGGGCCATGTTGTCCAACTTAGGAATGTGTGCCAGTCTATCAGGATTGTGAGATGTGAGGGAGAGCTGTGGGGAAGAGTTTTCTGAAGAACAGTAGTCTGGTCTGATGCCTTTTGGTGGGAACTGCGGAGTGGGGCATAAGGAAAGATGCCACAGAATGCGTGAGGGTGGCCTTCTCGACACTGAGGCACGTGGCTGTAGCAGAGTTAGCTGATGGGCCAAGTCTGTCTAAGAGGCCAGTGAGAGCAGAGTTAGCTGATGGGCCAGTGAGAGCAGAGTTAGCTGATGGGCCAGTGAGAACAGAGTTAGCTGATAAGCATTTCATCACTGTGGCTCTAAGTGCTACTGGATGACAGTCATTGAGGCAGGTTACAAAGTTCAAAGTAAATTTATGATCTTTATATACACCCAAGATTCATTTCCTTCCAGAATCAATGAAAGACTACATTCAAAGACTGATAAACAACTAGCGTGCAAAAGAAGACAAAATGTGCAAATACAATAAATAAATAATACTGAGAACATGAGCTGTAGAGTCCTTGAAAGTGAGACTATAGATTCTGGAATCAGTTCAGTGTTGAAGTGAGTGAAGTTATCCACTCTGGTTCAGGAACCTGATGGTTTAAGGGTAATAAAAATTCCTTAACCTCATGGTGTGTGACCTAAAACTTCTATACCTCCTTCCCAACAGCAGCAGTGAGAAGAAAGCCTGGCCAGGATGGTGGAATGTCAGAAATATGACTTAAATATGTTAACAGGCTTAGCCAGTTAAGAGACAAGCTGTAGGATTTGTATTTCTGTAGACTGTTGAATCCACTGCAAAGCCCTAAGGACTGTGAGAAGCCCAGTCAGATTACTAGGTCCTGTTGCTCAGCTTTTTCTGGAAATGGTGGGTGTTAATTAGTGCTGTAAGGGTTAGTGTTGTCATTTGTTGTTTATATAAATGATTTGAATGTGCATGCACAAGGTTGGATCGGGAAGCTTGTTGAGGGATATAGGCTAAACCTGGGGTTCCCAACTTTTTTTATGCCATCGACCCCTACCTTTAACTGAGGGGTCCACGTGCCCCAGGTTGGGAACCCTTGGGCTAAGTGCAGGAAGATCAGATGAGCTTAGGTGTGTACCTTGGACTGACAGCATGTTCCTTTCGGTTAGTCCTGACGATGGGTCTCGGCCCGAAACGTCGACAGCATTTCTCCCTGTAGATGCTGCCTAGCCTGCTGTGTTCCACCAGCACTTTGTGTGTGTTGTAGTATGTTTCTGTGCTGTGCGACTCTAACAAACTCCTTACTCTGAAAGTGCACCCCAGGGCTAACACTGTGTCCCTCTCCCCTCTTTTCTCACTTAGCTCCCGCTGAGTATTTATATCCCCCACAATCAGTCCGAGCGTGACCGGGAATCTTTCCTTAGCAGTACCTCAACACCGGCATCATTCATTCTTTCTTGGTCTCCAGACCATTGCAGATGCCCTTTGGCTATTTCCATCCCAAACCCTTCTCTCCACAACTCGAAGCACACGGGACTTCTAACTTTTCTTTTCCTGAGGTCATCTGTCCCAAACACCAATTTTTCACTGTACACCACAGGTGCTGTCTGACCTGTTGAGTACCTCAGCCAACCAACCTCACATTCAATTTCAGTCTCCCTATCCCATCCATTACTGTCCTCAACAACCACGGCAACAACATCAGCAATCTACTGAACACTTACTTTGCACAAACACAAGAGATTCTGCAAATGCTGGAAATTTTGAGCAACACACACACACACACACACACACACACACACACACACACACACACACACACACACACACACACACACACACACACACACACACACACACACACACAATGCTGGAGGAACTCAGCAGGTCAGGCAGCATCTATGAAGGGGAATAAACTGTCAACGTTTTGGGCCAAGACCCTTCATCAGGAATCTGAAGTTGAAGAGCAGCAGCAATCAGAGGGTGAGCAGTTAGAGAGGGTCTTACTGAGCTCCTGAAATAGATGAAGATTTTACCCTCTTCAGGGTAGGCATAATTTGAGGAGACTTTGCTGTGGAACAAGTCATAAACACAAGAGATTTTGCAGATGTTGAAAATCTTCAGCAACATACACAAAATGCTAGAGGAACTCTGCAGGTCAGGCAGCATCTACAGTGGTGCTAGAAAGTTTATAGAATCCTGTAGAATTTTCTCTATTTTTGCATAAATATGAACTAAAATGTGATCAGATCTTCACGTAAGTTCTAAAACTAGATAAAGAGAACCCAATTAAATAAATAACACAAAATACATTATACAGTATTTGAACATAGAACATAGAATAGTACAGTACATTACAGGCCCTTCGGCCCACAATGTTGTGCCAACCCTCAAACCCTGCCTCCCATATAACCCCCCACCCCACCTTAAATTCCTCCATATACCTGTCTAGTAGTCTCTTAAACTTCACTAGTGTATCTGCCTCCACCACTGACTCAGGCAGTGCATTCCACGCACCAACCACTCTCTGAGTGAAAAACCTTCCTCTAATATCCCCCTTTGTTCATTTATTTTTTGAGAAAAGTGATCCAATATTACATGTTGTTGGAAAAAGTGTGTGAACCTCTGGGATAATGCGTTCTACAAAAGCTATTTGGAGTCAGGTGTTTCAGTCAATGAGATGAGATTGGAGGTGTGGGTTGTAAAGGTGCCCTGCCCTATAAAAAAGACACACAAAGTCAGTTTACTGACAGAACCTGCTCTTCTCAAGAAAGATCTGCTTATGTGCACCGTGCCTCAATCAAAACAACTTTCAGAAGACCTTAGAAGAAAATTTGTAGTGATGCATAAAGCTAGAAAGGGCTACAAAAGCATTTCTAAAGACCTGAGTGTTCATCTGTCCACAGAGAGAGATATTATAATGCATATATATATATTATATAATTATATAATAATATTATAATGTGTGGAGGGGAATAACCAGTTGACGTTTCAGGCCAAGATCTTTCATCAGGATTGAAATGATTCACTACGTTGCTGTCAGGGAACGTTTTTCAACAAAAGCCAAATAAAGAAACATTAGAGGAAGTGACAGAAACTTAGAAGGAGTCTTACGATTCCCCCAGGTGCTTTAGAGTTCTGTTGTATTATCACTGTTCTCATGGCCAACCATGTGGTGGGCGTTATTCATTGCAGTTACTCATTGTGGAGGAGGAGCAAGTGACAAGAGGTGACTGATATCAGAGGATGCAGTGAAGTCTCAAAATGGGGAAGTGTTTGTTGTACTGTGTTGAAATTGTGGTTATTACAACATTGACGGGAAACTACTTTGGAGACACAGACTCCAGAAGCTCTCTCTGGTGTGGGTTTGATAAGACACCAGTTTCACATGTGTATGAGCACACTGGAAAATTCCACCTTAATGATGATTTCCAAGAAAACAGGAGATTTACCAAGCTGCTGCCTGGATTAGAGAGCATGTTTTATGGAGATAGAGTCTAGAGAAGTACAGCACAGAAATAGGTCCTTCAGCCCATCTAGTCCATGCCAAAGCCATTTAAACTGCCTATTCCCGATGACTTGCACTGGGACCATAGCCCTCTGTACCCCTACCATCCATGCATCCATCCAAACTTCTCTTAAACGTTGAAATCGAGCTCACATGCACCACTTGTGCTGGCAGCTCAATCTACATTCTCACAAACCTCTCAGTGAAGAGATTTCCCCTCATGTTCCCCTGAAACTTCTCACCTTTCACCTTTAAGCCATGATCTCTGATAGTAGTCCCACCCAATCTCAATGGAAAGAATTTTATATACCTCTATCAAATCTCCTTTCAATATTCTACGTTCTAAACAATACAGTCCTAACCTATTCAATCGTTCCTTATAACTCAGGTCCTCCAGACCCAGCAACATCCTTGTAAATTTTCTCTGTAGTCTTTCAACCTTGGTTACATCTTTCCTATAGGTAGGTGACCAAAGCTTCACACAATACTTCAGATTAGGCCTCACTCTTTTGCAACTTCAACATAACACCCATTTCCTATACTCAATACGAAGTCCAATGTGCCAAAATTTTTCTTTACAATTCTATCTACCTGTGATGCCACTTTCAACAAATTATAGACCTGTATTCCCAGATCCCTTTGTTCTACCACACTCCTCAGTACCCTGCCCTTCACTGTGTAAGAACTATCCTGATTGGTCCTACCAAAGTGGAAGACATCTCCTCCTCAGTAATCTGTACAGGGTCCATGAGGTTGATGCTGTTTTGCCTCGCTTCTATAGACTCTGTGTCTGTCTCCAGAGCAACTACAAATGCAAAGAATTCATTTAAGATCTCTCCCATCTGTTTTGGCTCCACACATGAATTATCATTCTGGTCTTACAAAGGATCAATTCTGCAATCTTTTTGCTCTTATCATATCTGTAGAATCCCTCAGGAACGTAGGAGCAACTTCATGTCTTCTTTTAGCCTTTCTGATTAATTTCTTAAGTGTTTTCTTGCATCTCTAATACTCCGTAAGCACCTTATTTGTTCCTACTTACCTATTCTCTTAACCAGGACCTCAATATTTCTTGAAAACAAAGATTACCTACACCCACCTTGTTATCTTTACCTTTTATTCTGACAAGCACATACAATCTTTGTACTCTCACAATTGAAGGCCTCCCACTTACCAAGACCACCTTTGCCAGAAAACAGCCTGTCCCTGTCCACTGTGGCCAGATCATTTCTGATACCATCAAAATGGACCTTTCTCCAATTTAGAATCTCATCCTGCGGACCAGACCTATCTTTTTGCATATTTACTTTGAAACTAATGGCATTGTGATCATTGGATGCAAAGTGTCCCACTACACAAACTTCTGTCACCTTCCCCAATAGCAGATCCAGTATTGTACGCTCTCTCACTGGGACTTCTACGTATTGATTAAGAAACTTTCCTGAACACATGACAAACTCTATCCCGTCAAGTCCTTTTACAGTATGGGATTCCTAGACAATATGTGGAAAGTTAAAATCACCTACCGTAACAACCTTATGTTTCTTCCTACAGACAAATTTATTTCTCTAAATCCCTAGGGCTGTTGGGTGGTCAGTAATATAGCCCCTTTAACATGGTCTTGCCTTTCTTATTTGTCAGCTCCACCCATAATGCCTCACTAGTCGAGTACTCCAGTCTGTCCTGGTGGACATTTTCCCTGACTGGTAATGCCGCCCCTCCTCCTTTAATCCCTCCCACTCTGTCACATGTAAAACAGTAGAACCCCGGATTATTGAGCTGCCAGTCCTGCCTCTTCTGCAACCAAGTCTCACTAATAGTACAAAGTCATTACTCCAGGTGTTGACCCAAGCCCTGAGCTCATCCACCTTTCCTATGGTACTCGGTGCATTGAAATAATTGATGCTCATGGACACTAGTCGCACCATGCTCAACCTTTTGATTCCTCACTTTGTCTGAGGTCTTACCAACATCTGCGTCCCCAATCTCTGCAAGTTCTGGCATTCTGATCCCCTCCCCCCCCGTAACTCCAGTTTAAGCCCCACTGTGCAGCATTAACAAACCTTCCCGCAGGATGTTTAGTCCCCATCCAGTTCAGGAACAAATCCCACCTTCCTGGAAGAGAGCTCAATGATCCAAAAATCTCCCTCCTGCACCAACTCCTTAGCCATGTGTTAAACTGCATAATCGTCCTAGTTCTGGTCTCAGTAGCATGTGGCATGGTGAGCAGTCCTGAGTTCACAACCTTGGAGGTCCTGCCCTTTAACTTAGCACCTAACTCCTTTTGCAGAACCTCATCACCCGTCCTACCCATATCATTGGCACCTACATGGACCACAATCTCTGGCTGTTCACCCTCGCACTTAAGAATGCTGAGGTCCTGATCCGAGATCAGCAAGCTTTTCCCTTTGGAGTGATGGAGAATTCAGGGGCAACTTGATAGGGGTGTACAGAATGATAAGAGGCATACAGTAGATCAAGTGATAGAACGTACTGATAGAGTGGAGAGCTCTTCCCAGGGTGGCACTGGCTAATATGAGGGGATGTAACTTGTGTTGGGAGGAAAGCATAGGGAGGATGTCAGAGGTAGGTTTTTTACCAGAGTGGTAGTTTCATGGGTCACCATAGGTGATGGTGGAGGCAGATACATTAGGGACATTTAAGGGACTCTTAAATATGCATGGATGAAAGGAAAATTGAGAGATATGTGGCAGATTGATCGTGTAGTTGGTTAAAAAGCCACTTGGTCCCACTTCCCCTCCTCCCATTATTCCCTTCTGACCCCCAACCCTCCCATAAATGGTTCTGCTCATCAACTTTCTCCCTTAGTAGTTTCTGTTATGAGAGACTCTTTAGTTTCTTCACTTATGGGCTCAGTGGGTCAGGCGGCTTCTGCAGAGGAATGGACAGTTGACCCTTAAAAAAATGTAAGGGTAACATGGTAGCGCAGTGGTTAGGGTTACTCTACTACAGCACCAGCAACCTGGGTTCAAGACCCACCTTTGTCTGTAAGGAGTGTGTATGTTCTCTCCGTGACCACATGCGTTTCCTCAGAGTGCTCCGGTTTCCTCCACACATTCAAAAGGCGTGCAGATTAATAGGTTAATTGTTCACACTGGTGTAAGTGTGTTTGGTGAACTGTTTGGGCTGCAAGGACCTGATACCGTGCTGTATCTCTAAATAAAATAAATAGAAGTCATACAGATAGAAAATAAACGCTGGAACTCTTACCTGAGTTGAGGTTTGTTTCGGCCTCCGTACCAGCTTGTCCTCAGTGTTTGTCGCCTTGTGATTGCATGTGGATGAAAGCATTGGAGATACAATCTGATCATCTTCGGGCTTTCTCTGTGCAACTCTGCCTTCGTATGTTAAGCTGAGGTTCGCCAGGAAAAGCCTGCTGCGCGGGAGTGGGTGGTCAGCTTCAGCGGCCGTGCGTCCCGTTCACAAGTCCGAATGTCTCCACACACTGATAACTCCTGCAGTGCTCTCTCCCCGAGTCCGATGTGGAGCCGTGGCAAAGGGGAACTGCCTCGGTGTAAATTCCCATTTTCCTCCTTGGCCTCCAGCATTTAAACATTCCCGACCTGTTAAGATTTTAACTCCAAGGGGTCTTGGTTTCTGCAATATCAGTGACTTGTCGCCCTGTCAGACATGGGGAGGCACTTCCCAACACCTTCTCCCCACCCTGAAACTTAAACAGCGACAACTCTCCACACAGTTCATAGAACAGAGAACTGCACAGCACAAATACAGGCCCTTCGGTCCACAATGTTGTACTGACACTTTAACCTACTCTAAGATCAATCAAACCCTTCCCCGTCACATAATCTTCCATTTTCCTTTCATCCAAGTCTCTTAAATGCCCCTAATATTTCTACCTCTACCAGCACCCCCAGCAGAGGGGTCCACAGACTCACGATTTTCTGTGTAAAAAAAAAACTACCTCTGACATTCCCCATGTACGTTCCTACAAACAGCTTAAAATTAGGCCTTCTTGTAATAGCCATTTCAACACTGGGGAGAAAGTCACTAGCCATCCACTCTATCAATGTCCTTTAATCATCTTATACTCCTCTATCATGACACCTCTTATACTCCTTCACTCCAAAGAGAAAAGCCCATTTCAAAGACTATAAGACATAGGAGAAGAATTGGGCCATTTGGCCCCTCGAGTGTGCACTGTCATTTGATTTTGTCTGGTTTACTGTCCTCCAGTCTTCTACCCGTAACCTTTGACTCCCTTACTAATTATGAATCTATCGACCTTTGCTTTAAATATACCCAATGACATGGCCTCCACAGTCATCTGTGGCAATGAATTCCACAGGTTCACCATCCTCCTCATCTCTGTTCTAAAGGGACATTCTTATGTTCTGAGGCTGTGCCCTTTGGTCCTGGACTCCCCCACTATAGAAAATATCTTCTCCACGTCCACTCTGTCTAGGCCCTTTAATACGTGATAGGTTTCAATGAGAACCCCCCCACCCCCACTCTTCTTTGATTTTTAAACACTTTTCCTTTTGAACCAACTAGAAGCAAGTTTATTTCGGAAGCTAAATGTCAATGCGGAAGGGAAGTGGAGAAGAATGGGAGGGGAGTGAAGAAGAAAGAGTGAGTGAGTGTGAATGACTGAAGAAAGTGCTTTGCAGAGCAATAGAGGGCGATAGAGAGCTACAGAGAGCATTCCAGAGGCAGTGATAGACAGTGATCCCAAAGGAAATTTCAGGGTCACAGCAGCAAGAGGCAGGGAGAATGAGAGCATGTGAGAGAGAGTTTGGGAGTGAAATAGAAAGGGAGAATAAGAGACTGAGAGTGAGGTGTAGAGAAATAGAAAGTGAGAAAGAGAACAACAGTATGAAAGAGAAAACTTGAGTGAGAAAAGGAAGTGACAGTGAGAAGAAATAAATACCAATTTACATATAGTGCCATACAGACACACGCACGTGGGCATGCACGCACATGGAGGCAAACAGACAGGCAGACGGACGGGCACGTACGTCTTACAGCGTTGGTTGCTACGCTCATGTTCACTCAGTGGAAGAACAAGCAGGACCAGGGCAGCCTCCCATTCACCATCAGTCTAAGGGCCATGCTAATCAGGGAATAAGCCTATGTTATTTTTTTGTGACTGAATGGTTTTCTGCTGTTGTAACTATATGTGTTGTGTGCTATATGCAGTTGGTACTTCGTTTTGCACCTTGGTCCCGGAGGAAAGCTGTTTTGTTTGGCTGTACTCGTGTATGGTTGAATGACAGTTCAACTAGAACTTGAACCTTAAAGTGCCAGAATCAAAAAGAATTAAAAATTGTAGATGCTGTAAATTACGAAATGAAATTGTGAAGTGCTACAAACACTCATCAGGTCAGAGAGAGGTGGGGGGGGAGACAGGGAGGGGAGGGGGAGAGGAAGGGGAGAATATTTCAAGTTATACCTGTTTCTGGGCATCCCCCGCCCCGACACACACACACACACACAGATGTTGCCTGACACATTTGGTATTTCTAACTTCTCTCTATCTATTTCAGAGAGTTGGCAGAGTGAGGAGAAGAGTTACCTGTCGCATTTAGGGGAGAGGATCCATGACAGGTGGTAACATAGAACACGAAACACAGAACACACAAATATATAGCACAGGAATAGGCCCTTCAGCCCTGAAGTCAGTACGAAAATGATACCAAATTAAACTAAAACTGCACATGGTCCATATCCCCCCAGTCCCTGTGGAATCATGAGTCTACCAACTTCAACACCACTATTGTATCTGCCTCTACTAGCATCCCAGCAGCACATTCCAGCCACCCACCATTCTCTGTCCCACACATCTCCTTCAAATATCCCCCCCCCCACCTTAAATGCATTTTGTCTAGGATTTGACATTTCTGCCTTTGAAAAAAAGATTCTGTCTATCCTTTCATCATTTAAAACATTTCTGTCATGACTCCCCTCAACCTCTGATGCTCCAGAAAAAAGCCATCCAAGTTTATCTAATGTTTCCTATTTCTAATCCCGGAACCTCTTCCATACCCTCTCCAAACCCTCCACATCCTTCCTGTAAGGGGGTCACCAATCTTGCTTTAAGTGCAGCCTAACCAAATGTTTATACAGCTGCAACACAACTTTCTGACTCTTAAGACTATAAGACATAGGAGCAAAATTCAGCCATTCAGCCCTCAAATCTGCTTTGTTATTCCATCGTGGCTGATTTATCATCCTTCTCAACCCCATTCTCCTGCCTTCTCCCCATAATCTTTGATGCCCTTACTAGTCAAGAAACCATCAACCTCTTCTCTAAATATACCCAATGACTTGGCCTCCACAGCTGTGTGTGGCAATGAATTCCACACATTCAACACCCTCTTGCTAAAGGAATTCCTCCTCATCACTGTTCTAGAGGGACATCCCTCTATTCTGAGGCTATGCCCTCTGTCCCTAGACTTTCCTACAATTGGAAGCATCGTCTCCATGTCCACTCTCTCTAAACCTTTCAATATTCAGTAGGTTTCAATGAGATCCCCCTGCCCCCATTCTTCTAAACTCCAGCGAGTGTAGGCTGATAGCCATCAAACACTCCTCATGTATATGAAGGATGTAGGTAATAAAGCCAATTCAATTCAATTATGGATTTGGTTCTCTCTGTATATCAATGATGTTAAGGGTCCTGTATGTTTTCCCTTTACATTTGACCTCCTAAAGTGGAACATCTTGCACTTGCCCAGAATAAACAAATCAGCCATTTGTCTGCCCATATCTACAAACGTTTGTACAACTGATTTTAATCCCAATCCGTCCTATGGCAACCATCTTCAACGTCTGCAACTCCACCAACTTATGTGTCTTCTCCAATTTTCTAACCGTCTACATTTTCATCCAAATCTAAACCTAAACATCAGACACCCGGATCATTGTAGAATACCACAAGTCATGGACCTCCACCCAGAATAACAAACCTTCACCACTACGCTCTGAGTTTTACGAGCAAGCCAGTTCTGAATCTAATCTACCAAGTCACACCAGATCCCATGTTGCTTAATCTTCTGAGTCAGTCTACCATGAGAGACCTTGTGAAATATATTACCAGGGTCCATGTAGGCAACATGCATTGCCCTACCCTTATCTATCACCTTTGTCACATCCTCCAAACACTTAATCAACTTTGTAAGCTATGATATCACCTGCACAGGGCCACACTCACTGTCCTTAATTAGCCCATACTTTTCCAAATGAGAGTTAGTCCTAAGAATCTACTCCATTTGCTGCTGTACTACTGGTTTGAGGTTAACTGGCCTATAATTCTCTGGATTATCCCAATTTCCTTTCTTTAACAATGGAAAAACATTGGCTACTCTCCTGTTTCCTGGGACTTCACCTTTTGCTAGTGAAACTACGAAGATAGAACATGCAACATGGAACAAAGAACTGTACAGCACAGTACAGTACAGTACAGTACAGGCCTTTTGGTCCATGATGCTGTGCTAATTTTAACCTACTCCAAGATCAATTTAACTCTTCTCTCGTATATTGCCCTTCATTTTTCTATCCTCCATGTGCCTATCAAAAAGGTTCTTAAATGTTTCTAATGTACTGTTTCTGCCTCTACCACCACTACTGGCAGGATGTACCACACACACACACCACTCTCTTGGTAAAATCCTACCTCTGACATCTCCCCTGAACTTTCCTCTATTTACCTTAAAATTATGTGCCCTTGTATTAGCCATTTCCTGACTAAAAATCTCTCGACTATCCACTGGATCTATGCCCTTCGAAGTTCAAAGTAAATTTATTATCAAAGTACCATATACAACATTGAAATTCATTTTCTTGCAAGCATTCACAATAAATATAAGAAACACAATAGAATTATCTTATCACCCCCTACACCTCTGTCAAGTTACCTCTCATCATTCCAAAGAGAAACGCCCTAGCCTGCTCAGTCTATCCTGATAAGACGTGCTCTCTAATCCAGGCAGCGTTCTGGTAAATCTCCTCTCCACCCTCTCGAAAGCTTCCACATCCTTCCTATAATGAGGTGATTAGAACTGAACATTCCAAATGTGGCCTAACCAGAGTTTTATAGAGCTGCAATATTATCTTGTCGCTCTTGAACTCAATACCCCGACTAATGAAGGTCAACACAAAATATGTCTTCTTAACCACCATATCAACTTGTGTAGCAACTTAGAGTGGTCTATGGACATGGACCCCAAAATCCTTCCGTTCCTCCACACTGCTAAACAGATCTTACTCGAGGCCTCAGCAATTTCCTCTCTTGCCTTTCTCAATGAACTGGTATTTATCCCATCAGGCCTTGGGGGCTTATCCACTTTAATAATCTTCAGAAGACCCAACACCACCTCCTTCTTGATCTCAAAACGCTCCAGCATATACTTCTCACCTCACCTTGAAGCCTGTGGTCCACCACTGTGTGCTGTCACTACTGCATCTTGTCGAGTGAGGATGTTGTTCCACTTCCTTCAGCTACTGAAACCAGACAATTTAGCTTGCCAAAGAATTGCCGGGAATTCCTTTCACCCATTCACCATCTAGTTACACATTAAATAGTAACTCCCACTGAGAACAAACTAGTTTACTGAGCATTTGGAAATGCTGGCAAGACAAACAGACAGACAGGGAAAGGGAAAGAGAGAGAGTGGGGGGAAAGGGAGAGGGGGAGGGGGAGAGAGAGAGAGAGAGGGAAAGGGGAAAGGGGGAGGGACAGGGGTGGGAGAGAGGGAGAGATGGAAAATGAAGAAAAAAGGAGAAAAAAGGAGACAGATTGTTTGAAAGCATGAGACAGAAAAATATTACAGAGGGAGACGCAGAGATGCAAGATAGATAGAGGAGCAGGAAGGGAGAGATTAATAGAGAAAGGAATAGAAAGGAAGAAAAATAGAGGAAGAGTTACAGTGGCAGATAGAGAAAATGGAATTGAAAGAGAGGGAGAAAGGTTAATAGAATGATAGAGGGAGAGCTCAAGTAATAAAGAGATAATTGAAAGAGAGAGGGAGAAAGATCGAGGGGAGAGAGAGAGAGAGAGACCGAGATAATGAAATGGTTTGAGAGAGGAAGAGAAGGAGACTAAGAGCTGATGGGTCAGGCTTGAAATGCTGAATGGAATACCCCTGCTGCTATGTTTTGTGTTTCTGTGATTTAAGATGATTTTACAGTGCAGATGCAGTAGGGGGATGAACACCCTAACACCCTATATTATCTGGCCATATACCTTGAATATCCAATGCCACATGTTTCTTCAATCTCTGCACCAGTGGTGTGTGGTTCACATGATTCTCAGTGGTTTCACAGACACCTCTTTATTCAAAGATGTTACTACTTGGGCTGCCCATGGCACAGCTGGTAGAACCTCTGCTTCACAGCATCAACAAACCCAGGTTCAATCCCAAACTCGGGTGCTGTCTGTGCAGAGTTTGGTCGTTCTTTCTGCATATGCATGGGCTTCTCTTGGGTGCTCCGGTTTCCTCCCATATCCCAAAGAGATGTGAGTGAAAAGGTTGATTGGCCACTGTAACCTGCCCCAATTGCATAGATGAGGGTTAGGATGGTGGGGGGGGGGGGGAGGGGACTGATGGGAATATGGAAAAATAAAAAAAAATGAAATTAATGTAGGATTAGTGTAAAAGAGTGGTTGGTGATTATCAAGGAGTCAATGAGGTAAAGAACCTGTTTTTATGCCTTATCACTCTTCAACAGATTGGAATGGAAGAACCAAGAACAAGAGTGGACAATTCCACCTGTTAAGGTTGGTCCATAATTCATCAAAATCTTTTAACTCAGTACCATATATCCCAGAACTAAATACTGCTTATCATCTTGGACATCCAAAGTTTTTTGCCCAGTATGGAAATGGCTAGTACTAAAGGCATAATTTTATGGTGATTGGAGGAAAAGTATAAGGGGGTGATGTCAGAATTCTGTACAGAGAGGGGTGGTGTACGCTGCTAGGGCTGGTGATAGAGCCAGGTACATTAGAGACATTTAAGAAATTCTTAGATAGCACATGGATGAAAGAAAAATGGAAGCTATGTGGAAGGGAAGGGATAGATTAACCTTGGAGTAGGTTAAAAAGTCGGCACAAAATTGTGGGCCAAAGGGCCTGTGCTGTGTTGTAATGTTCTATGTTCTATGCTCGAGAACCAGAATTCATAGGTTGAGGATGAAAGGAGAAATATTTAAGGGAAACCTGAGGGGGAACTTTCTCATTCAGAGGGTGGTGAGAAGGGAACGAGCTGCCAGCGGAAAAAGTAGATGCAGGTTCAATTGCAATATTTAAGAGAAATTTGGACAGGTGCGGAGAGCTATGGGACGAGGCAGAATAACAGATTGGCACAGACTAGGTGGGCCAAAGGGCTGTCTATGACTATATTCTATGTTTATCCCTTGATTCCCTTAATGTTCAGAAAGGAATTCCCTTCTGTTTTGAATGAAATCTCTGACTGAGCCGTCAGAACAGAGGATCCCAAAGATTCATCAACCACTGAGTGAATAAATCTTTCCTCACCTCAACCAGAAATGGCTGTCATTCTTAACAAGTGCCCCCCACCCCATTAGTAGACCCCTCAAAGAGGGAACTATCCTCTCTGCATCAAAACTGCCTAGCCCAGAAAGAATTTTGCGTGTATTGTTGAGGTCTCCTTTCATTTGGCAGACTCTCGGGCATGCTGTCCTTGTCTGCTCCATGTCTCCTCAAACAGCAAACCTACTAATTCTTTACAGAAGAACTCTTAGGGGAGCCTGGGACTGGAGGACACACTCTCAGAATAGGACCACCCTTTGGAACACAGATGAGGAAGAATTTCTTTTGCCAGATGTTGGTGAATCTGTGGAATTCATTGCCATAAGACACGGGAGCAGAATTAGGCCATCTGGCCCATCGAGTCTGCTCCGCCATTCAATCATGGCTGATCTTTTTTCCTGTCTCCTCCTCAACCCCAGTTCCCGGCCTTCTCCCCGTAACCTTTGGTGCCATGTCCAATCAAGAACCTATCAATCTCTGCCTTAAATACACCCAACGATCTGCCCTCCACAGCTACATGTGGCAATAAATTCCACAAATTCACCACCCTTTAGCTAAAGAAATTTCTCTGCATTTCTGTTTTGAAAGGGTGCTCCTCTATCCTGAGGCTGTGCCCTCTTGTCCTAGACTCTCCCACCATGGGAAGCATCTACTCTGTCTAGGCCTTTCAACATTCGAAAGGTTTCAATGAGATCCCCCCGTATCCTTCTGAATTCCAGCGAGTACAGACCCAGAGCAGTTAAACGTCCCTCGTATGATAGCCCTTTCATTCCTGGAATCATCCTTGTGAACCTCCCCTGGACCCTCTCCAATGCCAGTACATCTTTTCTAAGATGAGGAGCCCAAAACTGTTCACAATACTCAAGGTGAGGCCTCACCAGTGCCTTATAAAGCCTCAGCATCACATCCCTGCTCTTGTATTCTAGACCTCTTGAAATGAATGCTAATATGGCATTTGCCTTCCTCCCCACCAACTCAACCTACAAGTTAACCTTCAGGGTGTTCTGCACAAGGACTCCCAAATCACTCTGCATCTCAGATTCCTGGATGTTCTCCCTGTTTAGAAAATAGTTCGCACATTTATTTTTACTACCAAAGTGCATGACCACGTTGTATTTCATTTTCTACTTTCTTGCCCATTCTATTAATCTGTCTAAATCCTTCTGCATCCTACCCGTTTCCTCAGCCCTACCTGCCCCTCCACCAATCTTCATATCATCTGCAAACTTGGCAACAAAGCCATCTATTGAATCAGACTTGATGGGCTGAATGGCCTAATTCTGCTCTATGTCTTATGATCTAACCTTCATTATCTTTTAGCCAACATCCACTTTTCTTTGAATGCAGCTAACTGTGCTTCAGTCAAATGAAACATGGTATTGAACCATCTCTTCCTGACGTGGATAGTATGATGGTAACGTCACTCTTTTCAGTTATTGCTCATTTCTAGACAGCTGCTTTTTCAAGTCTATATCATTTTAGCAAAGGTGTCAAAATGACTTACATATCCCAGGGGTGTTTTTTTTTTGGGCTGTTGGCGGTACTCTTTAAGTTCACACAATGAGAGGAAATTCTGATGGGTAATTTTAAGCCATAAAACATAGGAGAAGAATTAGCCCATCCAACCTATTGAGGCTGATCCATCAAGGCTGATTTATTTTTCCTTTCAATCCTATTATTCTGCCTTCGCTCCAAAAACTTTGGCACCCTCACTACTTAAGAACCTATAACCCTCCATTTTAAATATACCAATGAATTGGCCTCCACAGCCATCTGTGGCAATGAATTCCACATCCTCTGGCTGAATAAATTCCTCATCATGTCTGTCCTAGAGGGACATCTTTCTATTCTGAGGCTGTGCCTTCTGGTCCTAGACTCCTCCACTGTTGGAAATGTCTTCTTCATGTCTATTCAATCTAGGCCTTACAATATTTAATAGGTTCAACATTCAGTAAACATGGTAAAATAGGCTGACGTCAACATCTTAAGGGGTATTCTGGACAAGCCTTTGAGGAAATAACAGATAGAATAAACATAGGAGAGTCAGCAGACATTGTTGATTGGCTTTTGTTCAGACAGCTTTTGACAAGGTGCCACACATGAAGCTGCTGAACAAGGCAAGAGCCAATGGTATTATAAGAAAGATACTAGCATGGATAGAAGATTAGTTGATTGGCAGGAGAAAAAGAGTGGGGAAGAAAGGGGCCCTTTTCTGGTTAATGGTGTTCTACAGGGGTCGGTGTTGGGACCACTTCTTTTCACGCTATATGTCAATGATGTGGGTAACAGAATTGATGGCTTTGCGGCCAAGTTGTGATTGATATGAAGACGGACGGAGGAGCAGGTATTGTTGAGGAAGTGGGGAGTCTGCATAAGGACTTAGACATTAGGATTATGGGCAAAGAAGTGACAGATGGAATACAGTGTCAGGAAGCACACGGTCATGCACTTTGGTAGAAGGAATAAAAGAATGGAATATTTTTTAAATGGGGAGAAAATTCAAAAATAAAAGGTTTAAGGGGATTTGTGAGTCCTTATGCAGGATTCCCTAAAGGCTAACTTCCAGGTAGAGATGGTGGTGAGGAAGGCAAATGTGATGTTAGCATTCATTTTGAGAGGACTAGAATATAAAAGCAAGGATGTAATGCTGAGGCTTTATAAGGCATTAGTCAGACCACACTTGGAGTATTGTGGGAGTGGGGGGAGAGGGGGAGAAAAGGAGAGAGTGAAAGAGGGAGAAAAGGGGAGAGAGAGAGAGAGAGAGAGAGAGAGAGAGAGAGAGAGAGAGAGAGAGAGAGAGAGAGAGAGAGAGAGAGAGAGAGAGAGAGAGAGAGAGAGAGAGAGAGAGAGAGAAAAGGGGAGAGAGAGAGGGGAGAGGGGACAGAGGGAGGGGGGAGAGAGAGAGAGAGAAAGACTCGTGCTGAAGTGGGTGGTGATTTGAGCAGTCAGCTAATAGAATTGGGTCACAGTAGGTGTATTTAACTGGTACAGCGGTTGAGAGAATCCTATATCATTAAGGTGATTAGAACTTGTCTTAGTCTCACATCTGTGGTATTGCCTCTCCCATCTGCACTTAAGCAGCGAATGTTACACTCTGACTTTTCAAGCCATAATTCCTCCAAAACCTTCTGAACTCTCTGAAATCCACTTACTAGAATGTGGACACGTGTTCAAGGTCACCAGCATAACTTCCTGCCTTGCTTGGACAGTCTAGCAGCTGCCCCCCTGCCTCTCTACTGTGTGCTCCACCCACCATGTGTACCCACCCTCATGTCATACTTCCCCACCACCAGACAACCCAGTTCCATTACACACCCCTCCCTCCCTCTTCGCCTGCCTTGCTCTGCAACTCTCCCTGACACTCCACGCCTCTATCCACTTTCCATCACCAAATTCCCTCAGCAAAAGCCTCCCCTGCCCTATCCCAGGCAAATCCCTCACCACACAGCCTGACCCTGATTCTATCCTCTCCCCACTGCCCTTCAGAGCCTGCAAAAGGCCTCTCATTGAACCCTCTTTCAAGGCACCCACCTTCCTTCTGTCTTATTATTCAGTATAATCTAAACAAAAGATGTATTTTATTTGCTATAAGCCTTTAACATCTCAGCACCTCAGGCACAAACATTCCGTATCTGGGGCAGACAAAATTCACGCTTCAAAAGGGAAAGTGGTACCTTCCAGCGTCCAGACTTCAAGAAGATCCTTTCCTTATTGTTGGTGCCGCGGTAATTCAGTCAAGAAGCCTGCACACTCAACCCTTGTTCTAGCTGTGGGGACAGTCTATGAAACTGCCTCAGCCTGTGGTGTTGTTCTTGTGGCTTTTCTGTAGGAAGTGTCTACACGTTGTTTGTCAGAGTGAAGCACTCCCGAGCAGCTGGTGAGGAACTGGGCTGGTGTACAGTCAGTGCAGCTGAAGTTTCTGGTCATAGTTACTGGTTTTACGCATTTTGTGGGCTGCAGGGGGGAGCCGAAGCCGTGGGTGGGTAATGTCAGGAGACCCACAAGTTGCGTCATGGTAGCGGAATCCTCCTGGTTCCATTGAAAGTCAAAAAAAAAAAGCTGAGGGCATAAATAACTACAAAAAGTGGTGGATACAGCCCAGTTCATCCCAGGCAAAGCCCTCCCCACCATTGAGCACAATTACAAGGAGCGCTGGCACAAGAAAGCAGTTTCCTTCATCAAGGACCCCCACCATCCAGGCTGTGCTCTCTTCTCACTGCTGCTATCAGGCAGGACGTGCAGGAGCCTCAGGTCCCACACAACCAAGTTCAGGAACAGTTGTCATCTTATAACCATCAGGCTCCTGAACCAGCATGAATCATTTCACTCACCTCAACCCTGAACTGATCCCACAACTTAAAGAATCAAGTTCAAGGTCTCTACAAATCAATATTATTCATTTACTTATTTTTATTATTTGTACAATTCATCATCTTTTGCACATTGGTTGTTTGTCAGGCTTTGTTAAGTATAGTTTTTCAAATATTCTATGTATTTCCTTATTTTCCTGTAAATGCCAACAAAAAGTGAAACTCGAGGTAGCATATGGTGTCGTATCTGTACTTTGATAATAAATTTATTCTATACTTTAACCTTTGAAATCTAAGATCAGAAAAAGGTAGTAACACTCAGCAGGCCAGACAGCATCTATGAAGGGAGATATGTAGTGGTTAGCCTAATGCTGGCAATCCGCGATCAGTCCCACCTCAGCTCCTTATTAATAACAAAATCACTACGTTAAGCTAGTTTTAGACCAGAAGATTCATGAGCAGAATTAGGCCATTCAGCCCATCAATAGTAGTCTTGTCTATCATTCCATCACGGCTGATCGATTATCCCTCTTAACCCCATTCTCCCGCCTTCTCCCAGTGACCTTTGACACCCTGACTAATTAAGAACCTGTCAGCTTCTGCTTTAAGTGCACTCAATCACTTGGCCTCCACAGCTGCTTTGAAGTCCAGTTTTCATCTTGCGGGGGGTGAACTCCACCTTTGATAACTGACTTCCCCGCATTAATGATTATCAGTAGGGTAGCGGTTAGCACAATTGCTTTGCAGTGGCAGTGATCACCAGTCGGAGTTCGATTCCTGCCACTGCCTGTAAGGAGTTTGCTCTTGTTACCACGATGCTTTACTGTGCCAGGAATCACCCATCGGGGTTCAGATCCCATCGCTGTCTGTAAGGAGTTTGCTCGTGTTAGCACGATGCTTTACTGTGCCAGGAATCACCCATCAGGGTTCAGATCCCATCGCTGTCTGTAAGGAGTTTGTACGTTCTACCTGTGGGTTTCCTACGGGTGCTCCGGTCTCGTCCCACATTCCAAAGGCGTACAACTTTGGGTTGGTAAGTCGTGGGCATGCTGTGTTGGTGCCAGTAGCACGGTGACACTTGTGGGCAGCCTCCCACACGTCCTCAGACTGCGTTGGCATTCACCAGAAACAAAGCATTTCACTGTATGTTTCGATGTTGCCACGTACCTGTGACGAACACAGCTAATCTGGAAGTTTAATGCTTCAGGGTTGGGACCTTTCATAGCAACCGAGGAAGAGTGAAACAAGTGAGTGCAGGTAATAGAGGGCACACACAAAGTACACTGCAGACGCTGCGGTCAAGTCAACACGTACAAACAAGCTGGATGAGCTCGGCAGGTCGGGCAGCATCCGTTGAAACGAGCAGTCAACGTTTCGGGCCGAGACCCTTCGTCAGGACTCATAATAGAGGGGGTGGGAGCAGAGGGTGGGCGGAAATGAATGGAGTATTTCTGATAGGTGAAATTGAAACTGTTGCACAATGCATGTATGGACGGCTGTAATGAAAAACAGCAGCATCAGAGGCATTTGGCATCAGTTATGCAACATGCACAAGAGAAATGTACACTCTGTGGCCACTTTATTACCTAAAAAAGAGGTCACTGAATGTATGCTGATTGTCTTCTGCTGTAGTAGCCCACTCACTTCAGAATTCGACAAGTTGTGCGTTCAGAGATGCTCTTCTGCACGCCACTGTCATAATGCATGGTTATTTGAATTACTGTCGTCCTCCTGTCAGCTTGAACTAGTCTGGCCATTCTCCTCCGACTTCTCTCATTAACAAGGCTTCTTTGCCCACACAACGGCTGCTCACTGGATGTTTCTTGTTTATTACACCATTCTCTGTAAACTCTAGAAACGGTTGTGCATGGAAAACCCCAGGAGATCGGCAGTTTCTCAAATCACTCCATCTGGCACCAACAACCATTCCACGGTCAAAGTCACGTAGACCACATTTTTGCCCAATTCTGATGTTTGTCCTGAACAAGAACTGAACCTCTTGACCATGTCTGCATGCTTTTATGCATCGAGTTGCTGCCATATGATTGGTTAAGTAGATATTTGCATTAACGAGCAGGTGTACCGGTCTCTCCGATAAAGTGGGCACAGTGTATATTAACAACATAAAGTATATAATATCATATAAGAAAGAACGCAATTAGAACAGAAAACAGACCGTTGCTGTGAAAGGTAGCCAAAGCGTGGCTACATTGAGTTTTAGTGAGTAGGGTTGTACAGGTTGGTTCAAGATGACGAAGATCTCGACTGGAAACATCAACTGCTTATTCTCTTCCATTGATGATGTCTGATTTGATGAGTTCCTCCAGCATTTTGTTTTTCACTTGAGACAGTCTACAGATGCTGGAAAGCCAAAGTGATGCACACTAAACACACTGGAGGAACTCAGCTGGTCAGGCGGCATCTATGGAATTGAATAAACTCAGAATCAGGTTTAATTTCACCAGCATATGTCGTGAAGTTTGTTAACTTCACCGCAGCAGTACAATACAATACCTGATAAATGTAAAAAAAGTACTGAATTACAGTGTGTGTGTGTATATATATATATACACTGTATGTATACTAAATAGTTACATTAAATAAGTAGTGCAAAAACAGAAATAAAAGAAGTAGTAAGGTCGTGTTCATAGGTTCAACATCCATTTAGGTGTTTTAGGTGACAAACCAAATCTCTTCAAACTCTTAATGAGTTGCCTTCTTTACAGCTACATCAATTATGCTGGGAGCAGGTTAGGTCCTCAGAGATATTGACACCCATGAACTTGACATTGCTCACTCTCTCCATTTCTGATCCCCAGAAGAGGATTGGTTTGTGTTCTCTCATCTTGACCTTTCTGAAGTCCACGGCCGGCTCCCTGGTCTTACTAACGTTGAGTGCAAGCTTGTTGCTACAACGCCACCCAACTAGCTGTTGACTCAAAACTGTCGGCATTTTGGGTTGAGACCGTTCTTCAGGACTGAAAGGGAAAGGGGAAGATGCCAGAATAAAAAGGTGGGGGGAGGGGAAGGAGGCTAGCTGGAAGGTGATAGCCGGGTGGGTGGGAGAATAAGGGCTGGCAAGGAAGGAATCTGATAGGAGAGGAGAGTGGACAATTGGAGAAAGGGAAGGAGGAGAGCACCCAGGGGGAGGTAATTGGCAGGTGAGAAGAGGTAAAAGGCCAGAGTGGGGAATCGAAGAAGAGGGCGGGAGCAGGGTTCATGTGACAATAATGAACCAATTTGAACGTAAACCAAAAAACACAGAACAGTACGGGCTCTTTGGCCCATGATATTGTGCTAATCAATATACACCTACCCCACAAACCATAACATAATCAATATACACCTATTCCACAATCCATATTATAATCAATATACACCTACCCCACGATCCCTACAGTACATCTGGGAAACGGTACGGCAGCATAAAAGCCAGGACCAACAGGTTCCGGGACAGCTTCTTCCACCAGGCCATCAGACTGATTAACTCATGCTGACACAATAGTATTTCTATGCTATATTGATTATCCTGTTGTACATAATATTTACCATATATTCCAGAGTATAAACTGACCCGGAGTATAAGCCGACCCCCCATTTGCAAGGTTAAAAAAGTGACTTTTTCATGTTACCTTTCTATAAGCCGACCCCTTTTGTAGAGGTTTTTGATTTAACCAGAAAAGATCACAAGATCTCACATGCTGGTACTCAGCTTTGCCGGATCCGGACCCTGGAAATTTTGTGAACCAGTACCTGCTAAGAAAACAGGCCTACACATTGTAGAGCGTTATAAGCGAGTTCTTAATAAATAAATCAGGGAGGGAAATTTTGGGTTCGGTTTCCAATGGAAGAGAATCCTCTTAACCCCCGTGAAACCACTTAGTGCCCATTGTAATCTCGTTAAAACATAACACGGGGTGGCCGGATCAGTACGTGTGCTCAGTATTGAGTTTGCGACCACCATGTATAAAAGATTAAAACAAATGCGATATGATGCTGGCTTCAAGCTGAAGGTTGTTGATTTTGCTAAAGGAATAATAATTCTGCAGCTGCTAAGAAGTTTAGTGTAAATGAGAGAGGGAGAGTGGAGAAAGGAAGAGAACACGCTAAGGGAAATGCCAAAGACAAAATGTACAAACTGCGGGAAAACATGCCAGTGGCCAGAACTGGAAGAAAAGGTTTGAGTGGGTGAATCACCAGCGATCGTCCGGATACATTGTTACCAGAGAAACGATTCGAGTTCAAGCATTGAAATGGGATGAAAAACACTGTGAGATCAGCGAAAACTTCAAAGCTACACGAAGTTGGTGCACCCGATTTATGAATAGACGTGATCTTGTGTTGAGACAGAAAACAAAGATTGCTCAGAAAATTCCCGCGAAGTGTTGCTTATGTTCAAGAACGCTGCTGGATGGACGAAGCGGGTTGCTTGAAGTGGGTTAAAGAGGTGTGGCATCGATGTCCCGAAGGTGTCAGGAAGGAAAAGTCGCTACTTGTCCGGGACATGTTCAAAGCGCACTTGTCAGGTGAGGTAAAAGCAGCATTGAAAGCCGAAAATACGGACATTGCAGTCATCCCCGGTGGTTTGATGTCCGTGCTCCAGCCACTAGATGTGAGTTTAAACAAACCAAAGAATTCATGTGTCAACTGTGGAACCAATTTGGCTCAAAAATAGCCAGTAAATACGACCTGCCTTCCCTGTATTAATTTTTCCAAAGTTGGCACCCTCTGTATAAGCCGACTCCCTAATTTTAGGGCCAAATTCTTGGCGTATACACCAGAATTTACGGTATCATAAATTACTATAAATTACACATGGCACACTTAGACGGAGATGTAATGGAAAGTTTTTTACTCCTCATGAAATGAAGGATGTAAGTAATAAAGTCAGTTCAATCCAATTCAATTCAACTTCATTAGTCTACTCCAATTACCAATTGACAAAATGGTACAGCACAGGAACAGTGCTTTTGTTCCATCATGTCTGATGACAGAATTCAGATGAAGGGTCTCAGCCCGAAATGTAGCTGTTCATTCCCCTCCGTTGATGCTCTCTGACCTGTTGGTTTCCTCCAGCATTTTATGTGTATTACTATGGATTTCCAGAATTAGTCAAATGTCGTGTTTTTGGTTCAAGAACCGAATGGTTGAAGGAAAGTGGCTGTTCCTGAAGCTGGCAGTGTGGGACTTCAGTCTTCTGGACCTGATGGTTGTCGTCGTGGCAATCCCTCGAGGTCGAGGATGATGGTCTTCATTCTGTTGATCTATTTATAGGCACTTAAGAGACCTGATGGTAGTTGTGAGAAGGTGGCATGGTCCAGATGGAAGTCATAAGTATTGTTCGTATTCTACATGGAGGTCGGTGACCAGTGGTGTTCTGCAGGGATCTGTTCTGGGACCCCCTCCTCTTTGTGATTTTTATAAATGACCTGGGTGAAGAAGGGGAAGGGTGGTTTAGTAAATTTGATGATGACACAAAGGTTGGGGTTGCTGTGGATAATGTAGAGGGCTGTCAGAGGTTATAGCGGGACATCAATAGGATGCAGAACTGGGCTGAGAAGTAGCAGATGGAGTTCAACTCAGTTAAGTGTGAAGTGGTTCATTTTGGTAGGTCAAGTTTGAAGTCAGAATATAATATTAATGGTAAGACTCTTGGAAGTGTGGAGGATCTGAAAGATCTTGAGGTCTGCATTCAAAGGACACTCAAAGCAGCTGCGCAGGTTGACAGTATTGTTAAGAAGGTGTATGGTGTGTCGGCATTCATCAACCATGGGACTGAGTTCAAGAGCCGAGAGTTAATGTTGCAGCTACATAAGACCTTGGTCAGAACCCTCTTGGAGTACTGTGTTCAGTTCTAGTCACCTCACTACAAGAAGGATGTGGATACTATAGAGAGAGTGCAGAGGAGATTTATGAGGATGTTGCCTGGATTGGAGAGTGTAACTTATGAGAATAGGTTGAGTGAACTTGGCCTTTTCTCCTTGGAGCGACGGAGGATGAGAGGTGACCTGATGGAGGTGTACAAGATGATGGATGGCCAGCAGCTTTTTCCCCAGGACTGAAATGGCTAACATGAGGGGGGCATAGTTTTAAGCTGCTTGGAGACAGGTACTGAGGGGATGTCAGGGGTAAGTTTTTCACAGAGAGAGTGGTGGGTGCATGGAATGCACTGCCAGCAATGATGGGAGAGGCAGATGCAAGAGGGTCTTTTAAGATACTTTTAAATAGGTACATGGAGCTTAGAAAAATAGAGGGCTATGCGCTAGGGAAATTCTAGGCAGTTTCTAGAATAGGTTACATGGTCAACACAATATTATGGGCTGAAGGGCCTGTAACGTGCTCTAGATTTCTATGTTCTATGAAAGTCAGGCAGCACCTAAGGAGGGGAATGAACAGTCAATGTTTCAGGTCACGACCCTTTCTCAGGACTGGAAAGGATAGGTCAGAATAAAAAGGTGGAGGAAAAAGAAGTCAGAATAAAAAGGTGGAGGAAAAGTACAAGCAGGTAGGTTATAGGTGGGACCAGGTGCGCGGGAAGGTGGCTGGATGGGAGGGGGTGGGTGAAGTAAGAAGCTGTAAGGTGATAGGTGGAAGAGGTAAAGGGCTGAAGAAGGGGGAATCTGATAGGACAGCACAGTGGACCATGGATGAAAGGGAAGGAAAAGGGAAATGAGGGGCAGGTGGTGGGCAGGTGGTGAAGAAAAGGGGAAGAGGGGAGCCAGAATGAATGGAAATAGAGAGAAGGGGAAGAGGAAAATCAGGCACATTGATGTTCATGGCATTAGACTGGATGCTACCCAGACAGAATCTGAAGATGGGCTGTTGCTCCTCCAACCTGATGGTGTCAAGCCTTTGGTACGCTCTCCCTCACAGGGCGCAGGAAGCAGAGTCGGAATGTGTTTAAGGCAAAAGGAGATGTTTGTAAAGCAGTGGGGTGGAGTTCAGGTGAAGGCACAGCAGTGGCTCTTCTTCATTAGGCATTTGAGGAAATACGGTGTGTCAGCAAAGACACAAATGTCTGCTGGTGTACGGTGCAGAGCACTCTGACAGACTGGTTCAGAGGCTGCAACGTGCAGAATCACCGTAGACTCAGCCAGCTCCATCACAGGCACATCCATCCTCACTACTGAGAACATCTTCAAGAGCTGGTGCCTCAGGAGGCAGCCATTCATCATTAAGGACCCTCATGATCAGGACATGCCTTCTTCTTTTACTACCATGGGAGAGAAGGTACCGGAAGATCCACCCTCAGTGATTCAGGAACAGCTTTTTCCTCTCTGCCATCAGATTTCTTAATGGCCCACGAACCCACGGACACTACCCTGATATTCCTTTTTTTTTGCACTATTTATTAATTTTGTAATTTACGGTAATTTTTATTTCTTCCATTGTACTGCTGCTGCAAAACAACAAGTTTCATATCCACTAAATCTGATTCTGTTTGAGTTTTGCCACCTTGTCGAATGGAAGGAATTAACAAAAGGGATACCCAGAGGCCAGGCAGCGTCTGTGGAGAGAGAACCAGTTAAGTTTCAGGTTCTGGCACCCTTTATCAGAACTGAGAAAAGGAGAAACAGAGAAGTTGAAGGAACTTTTTTTTAACAGCATGTTCTATTCTTATTGCAGATTTCTAGTACCCGCCTTGCTTTTTCCACTCCCATTTACTAAATGACAGCAGATTCAAAAGATATGGCCTCATGCATGTGTACTCAATAACCACTTGGTGCAGATATGATTCTTTAGCCAAGCACACATTCTGATCTCTCACGGCTTTTTATTTTGATAAAGTTGCTTTATATATGATCTTTTTCACAATAGTGCTCACCAAAACTATTCTGACAGCTATAACCTCAACTCTCAATCCAAACCGGTTTAGAAAATGGCTGACTATCTCATACTCTTTGTTTTGCTCACACTCCTGGCACTGGATCCTGCATGATTAAGCAGTTCAGAAGGCCTACCTGGGGGAAGCAACAGTGGCCATGGCTCTGGCACAGATTCCGGTCCTGTGGCTCAGAAGGGTAGGGAAAGGAAGAGAAAGACAGTAGTGATAGGGGACTCTATAATTAGGGGTCAGACAGGTGATTCTGTGGACACAGGAAAGAAACGCAGATGGTAGTTTGCCTCCCAGGTGCCAGGGTCCAGGATGTTTCAGATCATGTCCAAGATATCCTGCGGTGGGAGGGAGAACAGCCAGAGGTCGTGGTACATATTGGTAACAATGACATAGGTAAGAAAAGGGAAGAGGTCCTGAAAACAGACTACAGGGAGTTAGGAAGGAAGTTGAGAAGCAGGACTTCAAAGGTAGTAATCTCGGGATTACTGCCTGTGCCACGTGACAGTCAGTATAGAAATAGAGTGAGGTAGAGGATAAATGAATGGCTGAGGGATTGGAGCAGGGGGCAGGGATTCAGATTTCTGGATCATTGGGATCCCTTTTGGGGCAGGCGTGACCTGTACAAAAAGGACGGGTTACACTTGAATCTGAGGGGGACCAATATCCTGGCAGGGAGGTTTTCTAAAGCTATTGGGGAGAGTTTAAACTAGAATTGCTGCGGGGTGAGAGCCAAACTGAAGAGATGGAGGAAGGAGTGATTGGCTCACATGTAAAGGAAGCTTGGAGACAGTTTGAGAAAGGGGATAGGCAGGTGATAGAGAAGGGATGTGCTCAGATCGAAGGCTTGAGATGTGTCTATTTTATTACAAGAAGCATCATGAACAAGGCGGATGAGCTTCGAGTGTGGATCAGTACTTGGAGCTATGATGTGGTGGCCATTAAAGAGACCTGAATGGCTCAGGGACAGGAATGGCTACTTAGAGTGCCAGGCTTTAGATGTTTCAGAAAGGACAGGGAGAGAGGCAAAAGAAGTGGGGGTGTGGCACTGTTGATCAGAGATAGTGTCACAGCTACAAAAAAGGAGGAAGTCATGGAGGGATTGTCTACTGAGTCTCTGTGGGTGGAAGTTAGAAACAGGAAGTGGTCAATAACTCTTGTGGGTGCTTTTTATAGCCCACCCAATAGTAATAGGGACATTGAGGAGCAGATAGGGAAACAGAAACTAGAAAGGTGTAACAATAACAGGGTTGTCGTGGTGGGAGATTTTAATTTCCCAAATATTGATTGGCATCTCCCTAGTGCAAGGGGTTTAGATGGGGTGGAGTTTGTTAGGTGTGTTCAGGAAGGTTTCTTGATACAATGTGTAGCTAAGCCTACAAGAGAAGAGGCTGTACTTGATCTGGTATTGGGAAATGAACCTGGTCAGGTGTCAGGTCTCGCAGTAGGAGAGCATTTTGGAGATAGTGATCATAATTCTATCTCCTTTACAATAGCATTGGAGAGGGATAGGAACAGTAAAGTTAGGAAATTGTTTAATTGGAGTAAGGGGAAATATGAAGCTATCAGGCAGGAACTTGGAAGTATAAATTGGGAACAGATATTCTCAGGGAAATGTACGGCAGAAATGTGGCAAATGTTCAGGGGATATTTGTGTGGTGTTCTGCATAGGTACATTCCAATAAGATAGGGAAAGGATGGTAGGGTACAGGAAGCGTGGTGTTCAAAGGCTGTTGAAAATCTAGTCAAGAAGAAAAGAAAAGCTCACAAAAGGTTCAAAAAACTAGGTAATGATAGAGATCTAGAAGATTATAAGGCTAGCAGGAAGGAGCTTAAGAATGAAATTAGGAGAGCCAAAAGGCACCATGAGAAAGCCTTGGCGAGCAGGATTAAAGAAAACCCCAAGACGTTCTACGAGTATGTGAAGAGCAAGAGGATGAAATGTGAGCAAACAGGAGCAATCAAGTATGACAGTGGAAAAGAGTATATGGAACTGGAGGAGATAGCTGAGCTGCTTAAATTAATACTTTGTTTCAGTATTCACTATGAAGAAGATTTTGGTGATTGTAGGGATGACTTACAGTGGACTGAAAAGCTTGAGCATATAGATATTAAGAAAGGGGATGTGCAGGAGATTTTGGAAAGCATCATTGGATAAGTCACCGGGACCAAACAAGATTACCCCAGGCTACTGTGGGAGGTGAGGGAGGAGATTGCTGAGTCTCTGGAAATGATCTTTGCATCATTAATGGGGATGGGAGAGGTTCCAAAGGATTGGAGGGTTGCAGATGTTGCTCCCTAATTCAAGAAAGGGAGTGGAGATAGCCCAGGAAATTATAGACCTGTGACTCTTATTTCAATGGTTGGTAAGTTGATGGAAAAGATCCTGAGAGGCAGTATTTATGAACATTTGGAGAGGCATAATATGATTAGGAATAGTCAGCATAGCTTTGTCAAAGGCAGGTCGTGCCTTATGAGCCTGATTGAATTTTTTGAGGATGTGACTAAACACGTTGATGAAGGATGAGCAGTAGATGTAGTGTATACGGATTTCAACAAGGCATTTGATAAGGTACCCCATGCAAGACTTATTAAGAAAGTAAGGAGGCATGGGATCCAAGGAGACCTTGCTTTGTGGATCCAGAATTGACTTGCCCACAGAGGGAAAAGAGTGGTTGTAGATGGGTCACTTTCTGCATGGAGATCAGTGACTAGTGGTGTGTCTCAGGGATCTGTTCTGGGACCCCTTCTCCGTGATTTTTATAAATGACATGGATGAGGAAGTGGAAGGAAGAGTTAGTAAATTTGCTGATGACACTAAGGTTGGGGTTGTTGTGGATAGTGTGGAGGGCTGTCAAAGGTTACAGCGGGATATCGAGAGGATGCAAAACTCAGCTGAGAAGTAGCAGATGGAGTTCAACTCAGGAAGTGTGAAGTGGTTCATTTTGGTAAGTCAAATATGATGGCAGAATATAGTATTAATGGTAAGACTCTGGGCAGTGTGGAGGATCAGAGGGATCTTGGGGTCCGAGTCCATAGGACACTCAAAGCCGCTGCGCAGGTTGACTCTGTGGTTAAGAAGGCGTATGGTGTACTGGCCTTCATCAATCGTGGGATTGAGTTTAGGAGCTGAGAGGTAATGTTACAGCTATATAGAACCCTGATCAGACCCCACTTGGAGTACTGTGCTCAGTTCTGGTCACCTCACTACAGGAAGGATGTGGAAACTATGGAAAGGGTTCAGAGGAGATTTACAAGGATGTTGCCTGGATTGGGGAGCATGCCTTATGAATGAACTTGACCTTTTCTCCTTGGAGTGACGGAGGATGAGAAGTAACCTGATAGAGGTGTACAAGATGATGAGAGGCATTGATCATGTGGTTAGTCAGAGGCTTTTCCCCAGGGCTGAAATGGCTATCATGAGGGGGCACAGTTTTAAGGTGCTTGGAAGCAGGTACAGAGGAGATGTCAGAGGTAAGTTTTTTTACGCAGAGGAGAGTGGTGAGTGTGTGGAATGGGCTACCGGCAATGGTGGTGGAGGCAGGTACAATAGGGTCTTTTAAGAGACTCCTGGAATGGTACATGGAGCTTAGTAAAATAGAGGGCTATGGGTAACCCTAGGTAATTTCTAAAGTAAGTACATGTTCGGCACAGTATTGTGGGCTGAAGGGCCTGTATTGTGCTGTAGTTTTTCTGTGTTTCTATGTGAACTGTGATGTCACCACAGCAATTCAGTTTTGTCTAGAAAATAGTCACTAAGGTTAAGTAATGTTGAAGTTGTTAGCTAATGGTAAATTCCCCATCAGACAAGCAGCTCCTAGATAGACCCTACATGAAGGGCCACCACAAGGTACTCAGTCAGACTAGCTGCATGTTCACTTCCCCAGTTAGTGACCGAGACATGAACAATAGCTTCCTTCTCCACCTCCCTCAGAATTAAACTTTTAAAACCAGTAACATCAAGATGGCGGCGCGACGACGCAGGGCGCAGCGGCCACTCCAGTAAGGAATATCCGTTATCTGTAAGTAGGGGCCGTGCACAATCCTGATTTGATTGAGACGGATGTGTGAAGCACGGAGGAACATCTGGCGAAACTTCTGACATGCCTGTGCTGCTGACGCTGCTACTGAGCGATCGGAGAGATCTCCAGAGAGGAAGGCCCCGAATCCTCGGCTTTGCCTGTTGCTTGGTAGCCGGAGCCGGGGTTGAAGCACTCGGCAGAGATGGTGCTCGGTGCTCGGTGTCGGAGGGCTGGTCGGAGGCACGAAGTTGTCGGAAGTTTTCGGACGGACTCACAGTTGGCTGTGCTCGGGTGCTTCCAGAGGCTGCATCGGGAAGTTTTGCCACGTTGGAGGTTTCTTCCTTCTGCCATCTGCGTGAGATGATGGGCTATCTGGGACTTTGAGACTTTTTTTTACCGTGCCTATGGTCTGCTCTTATCAAATTATGGTATTGCTTTGCACTGTTGTAACTGTATGTTATAATTATGTGGTTTTTTTGGTCAGTTAGACTTGGTCTGTCTTGTGTTTATGTGATATCATACTGGAGGAACATTGAATTTCCCCTTGGGGATGAATAAAGTATCTATCTATCTATCTATCTATCTATCTATCTATCTACCTTCTTTGATCTAGTTGGATCATCTGGCTCACGGCCAACTACCTCAAAGCACCAATGTCCAGGAATAGAGGTCTACAGAAAGTGGTGGGTACAGACCAGAACATCACTGGCAAAGCCCTCCCCACATTTACAAGGAGCACTGCCGCAGGGAATCGGCATCCATCATCAAGATTCCCCACCATCCAGGCCACGTTCTCTTCTTGCTGCTGCCGCATTATCAGGCAGACTTGATAGGTTCTTGACTGGTGACGGGGTTAAGGATCATGGGGAGTAGGTGATAGAATGGGGTTGAAAAGAACTATCAGCTAATATTGAATAGGAAGGCAGACTCAATGGGCCAAATGTCTTATGGTCTTATGGTAACTGGACTGAAACATAAAAACACAAGCAAGAGTTGACTAGACCGCTCCTCAAGTGTGCACTGCCATTCAGTGAGATCAGATCGGAATCAGAGTCAAGTTTATTATCACTGACATATATCATGAGATCAACCAAGATCTCTCCTCCGACTCGACTTCCTACCAGTTCCCCATGAGCCTCACTGCTCCCAGGGTCAGAGAATCTGTCTGTTTCAGCATTGAATTAATTTGATGACTCCAACACTCTTTGGGGTAGAAATTTCCAAATAAAAAAAGAAGAATTTGTCTTCATTCTCTCCTTAAGTCAGGAATTCCCCACCTGGGGATCCATGGATGCCGGTTAATGGCAGAAAAAAAGGTTGGGAATCCTTGACTTTAATGAAACCATGAGGTAATGTCTCAGAATCTGTGAGATGTCTGCCCACAGAACTTCCTATCCATTCCCCTAACTAACGAATCCTCTATCACCACAGTGTGCCTCTTCTTGTCCCTTCCCGTCTGAGTCACAGAGACAGATTCATTGCAAAAGCCCCAACCACTGTGACTCTCCTCTGTTACTGCTATACTAGAACTTGGAGTACTGTGTTCAGTTCTGCTCACCTCACTACAAGAAGGATGTGGATACTATAGAGAGAGTGCAGAGGTGGTTTATAAGGATGTTGCCCAGATTGGAAAGTGTGCCTTTTGAGAATAGGTTGAGTGAACTTGGCCTTTTCTCCTTGGAGCAACAGAGGATGAGAAGTGACCTGATAAGGTGCACGTCACAACCACGGGTTCGGCAGCGCAGTAGATACAGCAATTGTGCTTGTGAATTTGCACGTGTCAGCTAATTATTACTTAATCGTGATAGTACGTAACTCCATACTTGTCGTCGCAGTGCTTGTCGAGACTTGGACAGAGCACAGCAACACTTCGCTGCTGTTTTTCATTCGGCCTTCTTGGACTTTCAAGTCAACTGACTCTGAAGACTGGTAGGATTCGTTTAATGTTTAGATGTTCTTTTCAGCCGCAGTGTAGGCTTCATTTTCCTTTTGAGAGTTTTAGTTAACGGCCCTGTTTGGCCTGGTGTTTATTGTTTATTTTCCCTTTAACACTGTTCGTATTAAAGTCTGTGAACTATCGACCTGCTTCAGTGTCTCTCACTCCGCACTTGGGCAGCTACCCAAAACTGGTGACACCAAGTCTCGACAACAAAGGTGGACCCAGCAGAGAGAGAGCAGCTGACCTTGGCCGTGAGATTCACTGGTCAGGTAGGAGACAAGCTACAGGCAATGGAATCTGTTCTCACTGAAGTTACGGAGGCAATGAGGCAGATAACCTTGCCGACAAGCCCAGTCTCACTTGGAGGAACAGGTATAGTCCCTAGCCGCAACTGTTTAACAGCTCACCACAGACAATCGGCCTCAGGTGTCTGCGATTTCCGCACTCACGGCCACTGTCCACGAACTTCCTGTGAATGGCCAGCATCGGCTGACAGCCATTAATATTCTTGCCAGCTCAGTTCAGCAGCTTCAGGCCGCCTCAGTCCCACTCCCAGCATCCCGCAGGTCCTCTTTGTCTGTTGCCCCGATAATCTCTGCAACTAATGCTCCCGCGCCCGGACCAGATCCGGTTCCCACGACCGTTCAGGAACCGAGTATTCCACCACCAGGAAGATTTTCTGGTGATCCGATGGTTGCAGGAATTTTATTACCCAATGTGAGCTGACATTCTAAGTCCAGCCTGGTTGTTTTGGTGATGATGCGCGAAAATTGGCGTACGTGGTCAATCTTCCATGGACCTCCACTCAGCCTGTTCAACATTTTATGGGAGCAAGGATACCCTGCAGCCCAGTCATTCCGACATTTCGTGGCGGAGTTAAGGAGGGTTTGATCTTCCAGAACGGGGTCAGGAGGCTGCCCACCGACTCTTGGACCTGCGCCAAGACAGAGGAACGGCGAGAGCCTATGCAGTTAAATTCCGTATCCTTGCAGTAGAGACGGGTTGGAATGAGAGATCTCTCATTACTGCCTTCCAGCGTGGACTGAACGCAGGGGTCCGGCATGAGATCGCCGTCCGGGACGAGCAGGATAGTCTGGATGATCTGATTAATCCGGCTATTCGAGTTGACGACCGGGTAACTGAGTGGCGCAGAGAAAGAATGTTTCAAACTTCCTACCGTCTTTCCTCGCCCTGTCCCGCTCCCTCACCACCCAGCACCCAGCCTATGCAAGTGGGGTGCATGCGCCTGTCTCAGGAGAAACAAGAGTGGTGCCGGAGAACAGGTTCCTGCCTCTATTGTGGTGATCCAGGACACTTCCGGGCTGCAAGTTCCAAGTGTCCAGCAAAAGAGAATACCCACCAGCAGGGAGGGGAATCTGATGGTTTCCTTGTCGTGGAGGCCTCAGACCCATCAACTTAAGGCGTTTAGACAACAGAGAATAGGTGCAGGAGTAGGCCATTTGGCCCTTCGAGCCAGCACCACCATTCAATGTGATCATGGCTGATCATCCACAATCAGTACCCCGTTCCTGCTTTCTCCCCATATCCCTTGACTCTGCTATCTTTAAGAGCTCTATCTAACTCTCTCTTGAAAGCATCCAGAGAATTGGCCTCCACTGCCTTCTGAGGCAGAACATTCCACAGATCCACAACTCTCTGGGTGAAGAAGTTTTTCCTGAACTCCGTTCTAAATGGCCTACCCCTTATTCTTAAACTATGACCTTGATTCCCGTGCAGCTGGGATCTCATGGGCATCTCTCTCACTCAAAGATGGGGAATTCCGACTCGGGAATTAAGAGTAAAGATCAACGTCAAAGAGCTGGACTGACGACCTCTGGGAACCGGTCAGATTCACCTTCCCACCCAACCCCTCCAACTTGTGCTCGAAGGCAACCGTCGCGAATAATCTTTCTATCTGGTTAATTTGCCTGAACTGCCACTGGTACTCGGTCTCCCCTGGTTATCCCGACGTAACCCAGGGATCAACTGGTCTCTGGAGGTACTCCAAGAGTGGGGACCAGCATGCCCGTCTACCAGTCTGGGTCCAGCTCAAGCTCCATCCCATGAATCCCACCTGTGTCAGCGACGGATGTGGACCTGTCTGGGATTCTGGCTGAATATGTGGATCTCCTTGTGGTTTTCAGTAAATGAAAGGCCACCGCCCTGCCCCCACACTGGCCATACGACTGTGCCATAGACCCCCTACCTGGCACTAGTCCTCCCTGGGGCTGCCTCCTTTCCCTCTCTCCACCTGAAACGGTGGCCGTGGAGGAGTACATTGAGACATTAAGTATGGGGTTTGTCTGTCCGTTAACCTCGCCGGCAGCTGCATGTTTTTTAGTGAGGAAGAAAGATGGCAAGCTCCATCCCTGCATCGATTATCAGCCCCCGAACAACATCACTGTGAAGAACCACTACCCTCTTCCCTTGCTGGCGTCTTCCAGGGAGCAACAATATTTTCCAAAATTGATCTGCGCGATGCTTACAATCTGATTCACATAAGAGAAGGGGACGAGTGGAAAACGGCTTTCGGCACCTCTAATGGCCGCTATGAACACATGGTGATGCCTTTCGGTCCAGGCCTTGGTTAACGATGTGCTCAGGGACATGTTGAACCAGTTTGTGTTTGTGTATTTAGATGACATCCTTATCTGTTCCCGCTCTCATCAGGAGCACGTCCAGCGTGTCCGGAGAGCACTCAGATGCCTTCTTGAAAATAACCTGTATGCCAAGCCTGAAGTGTGAATTCCATAAAGACCAGGTGTCATTTCTGGGCTCTATACTCACCCCACCCAGTGTTCATATGGACCCGAGTAAAGTTCAGGCAGTTGCAGAGTGGCCCAGACCATCTACAGTCAAACAGGTACGGCGCTTCATGGGGCTTGCTAACCTTTATCGCCGCTCTATCGCGACTCCAATTAAAGCACTCACCAAGAAGACCTCGGCAGGATTCCATTGGACGGACGATGCCGACCGAGCATTTTCCGAGCTAAAGCGGCGTTTCACTGCTGCCACACCCAGACCCATCTTAGCCAGTCATTGTCAAGGTGGACATCTGAGAATCCAACTGACTCTGGAGTTTATAAAGAGACAATTTTGGTGGCCATCTGTGTCCCAGGATGTCCATGACCTTGTATCTGCCTGTCCCACCTGCGCTCGGAACAAGATGTCATGCCAGCGTCCTGCGGGTCTGTTATATCTACTGTCCCTGGTTCCACCTCTCAGTAGATTTCATCACTGATCTGCCCCTGTCTAATTGAAACACCACCATTTTGGTTGTTGTGGATCGATTTTCAAAGGCTGCCCTCCCCAAGCTCCCATCGGCTCGTGAGACTGCCACACTCGTGGTTCAACATGTGTTCAGGCCCCATGGCTTTCCTCAAGATAGTGTCTGACCATAGACCACAGTTCACTTCCCGCTTTTGGAAGACTTTCTGCTCTCTTGTAGGAGCCACAGCCAGCCTCTCATCTAGCTTCCACCCCCAATCTAATGGCCAGATGGAGAGAGTGAACCAGGAGTTGGAGACAACTCTGCGCTGTCTTGTCTTCTCCAACCCCATGTCCTGGAGTTCCCAATTAGTTTGGGCAGAGATCGCCCACAATAATCTCCAGTCGTCCTCCACCCTTTGAATGCCAGATGGGATTCAGCCCCCCCCCCCCCCCCCACTCTTCCCTGATCAGGAGATCGACATAGGAGTTCCTGCTGCTGAACAGCTGATCCAGCGCTACAGGCACACCTGGAGACGAGCCAGGGCTTCTCTGCTGCGCGCCCAGAAACAGCGTTCCCAGCAGGCTGATCGGCCCCATCGATAGGTAAGGCCATTCAAGTCAGGAGAGGAGGTCTGGCTGGCATCAACGGATCTTCCCCTGAAAGTCGAGAACTGGAAATTGGCATTGCGCTACATGGGACCGTTTGTAGTGGAAAAGGCTGTCAACAGGGTGTCCTATAGATTGCATCTACCAGCGTCACTAAAGATCCACTCAGTATTCCATGTTTCCCAGCTCAAGCCGGTTACAACCTCTCCTCTGGCCCCAGTCACCCCACCTCCACCTCCTCCCGGCCTGGTAAGCGGTTCCCTTGTCTATACTGTGCGGCGCCTCCCGGCATCTTGCCGGGTACGTGGTAAGGTCCAGCACTTTGTGGACTGGGAAGGGAACGGCCCAGAAGAACGTACTTGGATCCCAGCGAAGGACATCTTGGACAAGTCGCTGATCCGGGACTACCAGCGGACACAGGTCTGTGGCGCCTAGAGTGGGGGCCCTGTCACACCACGGATTCAGCAGTGTAGTAGATACAGCAATTGTGCTTGTGAATTTGCATGTGTCAGTTAATTATTATTTAATTGTGATAGTATTTAACTCCGTACTTGTCGTCGTAGTGCTTGTCGAGACTTGGACAGGGCACAGCAACACTTCACTGCTGTTTTGCATTCGGCCTTGCCTGAGATATCGGACTTTCAAGTCAACTGACTCTGAAGACTGGTGGGATTCGCTTAATATTTAGATGTTCTTTTCAGCCACAGCATAGGCTTCATTTTCCTTTTGAGAGTTTTAGTTAACGGCCCTGTTTGGCCTAGCGTTTATTGTTTATTTTCCCTTTAACACTGTTCGTATTAAAGTCTGTGAACTATCGACCTGCTTCAGTGTCTCTCACTCCGCACTTGGGCCACTATCCAAACCTGGTAACAGAGGTGTATAAGATGATGAGAGGCATTGATCGTGTGGATAGCCAGAGACCTTTTTCCCAGGCTGAAATGGCTAACATGAGGGGGTATAGTTTTAAGGTGCTTGGAAGCAGGTACAGAGGACATGTCAGGGGTAAGTTTTTCACACAGAGTGGTGAGTGCATGAAATGGCGGTAGAGGCGGATACAACATCAATTTCTGGAGTAGATTACATGGTCAGCACAACGCTATGGGCTGAAGGGCCTGTAATGTGCTGTAGATTTCTACGTTATGTCTTTTTATGTTAGGTTCCCCCCCACTCCCTCCCCAGCCCAACAGTATCCAAACTGATGTTCCTGTTGTTGAGGGGAGTGTCTACTGGGTACTCCGCACCTGTTCCTTAACCCCTTTCCCTTTCCTGACTGTCACCCAGTTTCCTGTGTCCTGCACCTTGGGTGTAACTACCTCTCTATATGTCGTATCTGTCACCCTTTCAGCTTCCCGAATGATCTGGAGTTCATCCAGTTCCAGCTCCAACTCCTTAACTTGGTTTGTTAGAAGCTGCAGCTGGATGCACTTCGAGTAGCTGTAGTGATCAGGGATACTGATATTCACAGTTTGAAGATGAAGATTAGCTTTATTTGTCACATGTACATCGAAACATGCAGTGAAGTGTGTTGTTTGCGTTAACCACCAACACAGTCCGAGGATGTGCTGAGGGTAGCCCATGTGCGTGGTTCCAGCACCAACATAGCATGGCTGCAACTCAGTAACCTCACCATAAGACCATAAAACATAGACGAATTAGGCCATTTGGCCCATCAAGTCAGCTCTGCCGTTCCACCATACCTGATTTATTATCCCTCTTAACCCCATTCTCCTGCCTTCTCCCTGTAACCTTTGAGCAGGTGTGTATGATACCTGGGCCTAACTCTTTATTTTTGGACTGTGGGAGGAAACTGGAGCATCCGGAGGAAATCCACATGGTCGTGGGGAGAATGTGCAAACTCCTCACAGACAGCAGTGGGAATTGAACCCTGATCTTACAGCTGGAGCCGTAAAGCATTATGCTAACTGCTCTACTACTGTAAAAGACATTTGGACAGGTACATGGATAGGAAAGGTTTTGTGATATGGGCAAGTGGTAAACATCTTGGGAAGCAGCTTAGCTGAATATCTTGGTCAGCATGACTGAGTTAGTTTGAAGCATTTGTTCATATACATCTTAACTCTATGATTAATCCTACTTGTTTGCACCAAATCCTTCAAATCATAGAGTAACTCGAAGCTTTTCATGCCTTGGCTATTCAACTGCCTGTCTAAACACATCTTCATCATGATAATTCCATCTGCCTCTGCTACCTCCTCTGACAGTGAGTTCCAGATGTCAGCCATTGTCTGCATGAGAAGCTTTCCCCTCTGATGCTGCTAACACCCACCCTATCGCCTTAAGCATTCTCTAAGTTCTGCATAGCTCAACTCTCCCTGACTGCACAATCCTAACTCCAGTGAATCTGCTCTAGCATGTACAACCTTTCTGGTATACAGAAAGCATTAGCCATCAGATCTAAGCTAAGCCTTTGAGAAGCTGCATTGGACCACATAAGTGGATAACTAAGAGAACTGGGGAAGGTGAGCAGTAGATATGATTAACATGGATTTTAGGAAGGCTTTTAGAACATAGCCCATATCAGCATGGTACAGGCCCTTCAGCCCATAATGTTGTGCCAACCTTTTAGCCTACTCCAATTTCACCTAACCCTTCCTTCCCACATAGCCCTCCATTTTTCTATCATCCATATGCCTATCCAAGAGTTTCTTAAATGCCCCCAATGTATTTGCTTCTACCATCATCCCTGGCAGTGTGTTCAATGCACTCACCACTCCCCGTGTAAAGAAACTTATCTCTGACATTTCCTCTATACTTTCCACTAATCACCTCAATGTTATGCTCCCTGCTTTTAGCCATTTCCACAGTGTGAGAAAGTCAATGTATGCCTTGCATTATCCAGTGCACCTCTCATCTTCCTTTGCTCCAAAGACGTGTCCTAGCTTGCTCAGCCGATGCTCATAAGACATGCTCTCTAATCAAAGAAACATTCTGATAAATCTTCTCTGCACCCTTTCTAAATCTTTTATATCCTTCCTGTGATGAGGCAACCAGATTGGAACACAATGTTCTAACTGCAGTCCAACCAGAGTTTTATAGAGCTGCAACATTAACTCGCTGTTCTTAAACTCAGTCCCCTGACTAATGGAATCCAACACACCACACACCTTTTGACCTGGCCCCACATGGTTGGCTGGTCCAGAAGGTTAGGGCACAAGGAATCGGAGTTGTGTTTAATCTAGGTGCAACATTGGCTTGGTGATAGGAAATGAAAGTAGTAGCGAATGTGTGCTCTCCTGCTCAGAAAATCCATCACCACGGGGAGTGGTGCTGAGATGTTTGTTGTTTCTAATAGATATAAAAATTACTTGGATGACACCTAAGGAGCATGATCAGCAAGCTTGAGACAACACAAAAACTGACGGAGCCATTGAAAACTGAAGGAATTTTTTGGGGGCACAGATCAACTGGAGAACTGGGTAGAGTAGTGATTAGGAGGGTAGGGTAGCATAGCAGTTAGCACAATTTCTCCACAGCACCAGTGACTGTAGTGGTAGTTAACAGGTTATTCGTATGCCACTCATTTAGCCACTCCCCCATGGAGGAGTTCACATACTGCACAAGGAGTGCTGTCAATAAAGTTCGGTTGAATACCCTGCAAGGCTGATGTCCTGGTGTGCGCTGCACCATCCCTCAATATTGAACACAACAGGGTGTCAGAAATGAATTGCTGCTACAGGCCAAGTGAGATCCCCAACAAGAAAGAATTTACAGTAAGTCTGTTTTGTTCACATATATCTATACAAAAATACTGCAGGTATCAACCTAAACTGCCTATGTCAGTTGCTAATTGGATGCACCATGAGGCACGAGCTGACACCTGGCCAGGGTTGCTAGGCGATGCCAACAAAATCGGATGCATTATAATAACCCGAAGAGCACTAGCCTGGGGAAGTGCACAGAGACTGAAATACAGCAGAGAAATCAGAGAAGTCAGTCAAACTCTCAGGGAGAGAAAAGACTTTTGTAGTCCAAATAAATAAAAGAACAAATAAACAAACAAACAAACAGGGAAAATGGAACAAATAGCTGCAGTACCTGCATCTACTTATCTAATAAAGCCCCCCCCCACCCCAGAGACATTTGATTTCTCTAAATCAGGGGACTTCGAGAGATGGCTCAGATGCTTTGAGAGATTTAGGATTGCAAGCAATCTCACTCGGGCTGCAGAAATCCATCAAGTAAGCTCACTGATATACTGCTTGGTGATAAAGCAGATGATATCACGGGTGGAGTAGCACTGACAGATGCTCTGAAAAAGCAGCGCAAAACAGTACAGGACTAATTCAAAGAACATTTCACAGGAAAGCAAAATGTGATATATGAGAGGGCAAAGTTCAACTCCAGAAAACAGGAGCCAGACGAAAGTGTAAGTGACATTGTATGTCCCGTCAGACAACTATGCATATGGAAATCTGAGCGATGAGCTCAGTAGAGACAGGACAGGATTGTTGTCACACTGCTAGGCACCAAGTTGTCAGAGAGACTTCCGTTGCAGGCAAATATTTTACTAGAGGAAGCTATTACTATGGTCAGGCAGGGTGAGAATGTTCATCAGCCGCAGGTAGAAAGGCACGAAAATGATGCTGAAGTAAAGCCAGAGGCCGTGCAAGAAGAAGGGTGGGAACAAGGTGCAGTCAGAAAGAGGTGCCAGGAGAGCTCAGCTCAAACAAAGCAGACAAGCAAAAGAAAGAGCAGGTAAGATGTCTAACTGCAGAAAATGCAGCAAGTCTCCATTCCACACCAAAGGGCTCTGTCTGGCAAAAGAAGTGAAATGACACCAGTGCAATAGATGTAACCATTATATTCTCATCTTCAGAGGCTCCACTGCTGAACTTGATAAAGAGTGGAAGTTCTTGGAGAAACTAAGACAGGCTGGAATCACCTTGAGCAAAAAGAAGTGTAAATGTGCAAAGTTGGAGGTGAAGTTCTTAGGCCACCAACTGTCCTCTGAGTGAGTGCAAACAGATTCAGACAAGCTGACAGAAGTTCGGAACATGGAACAACCTATGAATGCGTCAGAGATCCGCAGTTTCCTTGGCTTGGTAAACCAGCTGGGAAAGTTCACTCCAGATCTGGCAAAGAAAACAAAGCCACTCCAAGACCTCCTCTCTCGCACTGTGACACACCACAGGAGAAGTCATTCTCATCACTTAAAGCAGAACTTATCTCTCTGCCTTCATTGGCATTCTTCGATCTGAACTAAGCAACCAAGGTCTCAGCAGATGCTTCTTCATTTGGCCTGGGGGAGTGCTCATGTAAAACTGCAGTGGTGTGTGGAAACTGGTGGCATATGCTTCAGGAGCACTGACTTCTAATGAGCAGCGTTACACTCAAGTCAAAAAGGAGATGCTGGCTCTCGTGTGGGCTTGTGAACACTTCCGTTTCTACTCGATAGGCACTGAATTCCTACTTGAAACAGACCTCAAGCCATTTGTCAGCCTCCTCAACTTGAAACACTCAGGTGATATACTTCCACGTCTGTAAAGATCCAGAATGGGCTTATGAGATAGTATTATGACAACTAACATGTCCCCAGCAAATCTTTCACAACACCAGACACTCGGTTGAGGATGCCATGCAAAAGTGAGTGAATGGAAGCTGACTCTACCCTCATGGAAGACAGCAACATTTACTTAGCTCAGGTATGTGAAAGCTTTCCTGCATCTCAGAGAAAACTGTGTGAAGTTCGTGCTGAGTTGAAAAAAAGACCAGCAAGTTCATGGAATACTGAGGCCATGGATGGCCAGCTGTTCCAGAAGGAACTCATGAACTCAGACCTCACAGGCTTCAAAGAGACACATTCACCATTCTTGATGATTTGCTGCTGAAGGGCTCCAGGCTCATCATTCCTGCTTCTATGCAACCAAAGTCATCAGTCAAATCCAGCAAGGACATCAAGGCACCCAGAAATGTCTCCTAAAAGCAAGGCAATCTGTGTGGTGACCTGGCCTGAGCATTCAGCCGGGAGAGTATGTGAAGCTTACAGAAAAATGCACCAAAATCAGGCTGAACCTCTCTGTCGCACAGAACTCCCAGACTTTCCAAGGCAAAGACATTTTTGAGCAGAAAAGAGACAAGTATCTTCTCACTGTGGATTTACTACATACAGAACGTTGAGGTGTCCCAGCTGTCCTCTGCATCCTCAGCAGCAGTCATCCAGCACCCGAAGGCTGTATTCACTCACCTTGGAATGCCAGGATACTTGTGTCAGACAGCGGTCCACAATTCAGCTGCTCAGAGTGCAAAGCCTTTGCTAGGGACTATGAGTCATGTAATCCACAGTACCCACAGGCAAATGGAGAAGTGGAAAGAGCAGTGCAAACTGTTGAGAGTCTCCTACTGAAGGCAAAAGACTCCTACATTCTTGCAAATGGCTGCAGTCCCTCAGAGCTGTCAGTAGAACAAGCTTGCCTGTCCTTCCCTTCTCTAACCTCACTCACTGGACTTAGACAAAGTGAGAAAAGTTTGAGACAATACAGTGTGATAAAAGAAAGAGCACGCATGATCTCAGACACACCTTTGTTGCCGCTCAGGAGTGGTGAAGCTGTTTGGGTTTCAGACTAATCCCCCAAAGGATCAATAGTCCAACGGCATGCACCACAATCGTTTGTGACGAGAACTTCTCATGGTGAAATCAGATGGAACAGGTGTGCGCTCGTGGACCTTCAAAGTCCATGAAAGGTAGAGAAGGAGTAGAGGGGCCTGATCCCTGTGATGAAGATCACTTACCTGAGGCAGACGCACCTGTTCAAGAATCTCCATCCACTACAACACTTCCAGGAACCTATACCAGGGTCGTTCATCTGCCCCACCACCAGATCAGGTCATTTACCTGTCACACCACAGAGATATACTCCATAGCCTTAGGGCGAGTGACTAGAAAGGCAGAATAATCCTCTCACTTTGCCAGAGAGTTCAGGTAAGCTACCTTGACCTCCTTCAGATTTAAGGGTTTTTAGAAAGAGTTCTAATGTTGAAAACATTTCACAAAATAAGACTGTTCTTTTAAAAAAAAGTAATTGCTGAACAAAGGGAAGAAAACAAGGAGGGAGAGGGAGAGAGAGCGTTAAAACACAAAGAAAGGCAGATGATGTTGGCAATCCTTTACATTTATGCAAGGAGCATAAATTATGTGCTGTGGGTAAAGTGAACTGAATTTCAGTGACTATAATTTCAATGAAGTTCTATAGACAAGAAGTACATACTTAGTTTGTCTACAAGAAGGAGAGATGTAGTGGTAGTTGATAGTGATATTCCTATGCCACACAGTTCGTCACTCCCTCACGGGAGGAGTTCACAGTCTGCACAAGCAGGATTGTCAGTAATGTTCAGCTGGGTGTCCTGCATGCTGGCGTGTTGGTGTGCTCTGCACTATCCCTCAGTATCGAACGCAGCAATGATCACCAATCAGGGTTCGATTCTGGTCACTGCCTGTAAGGATTTTGTGTATTCTCCCTGTGACCATGCAGAGATGTACGGTACCACAAGGCAGGGATGTACGGTAAGGTTTACTTATTTAGAGATACTGTGCAGAATGGTGAGCCGCACTGCCCAGCATCCCACTTATTTAACCCCAACCTAATCACAGGGCAATTTACCAATTAATCTATTAACCGATATGCCTTTGGACTGTGGGAGGGAAGAGGAGCACCCAGAGGAAAGCCACTCGCTTGCAGAAAGAACTACAAACTTTTTACAGAGGACACTGGAATTGAACCACACTCCAATACCCCTGGCTGTAATAGCATCACGCTAACCGCTAAGCTGCCGTGGTGCCCCAGAGAACATCGGCCATGATGGAACGGCAGGGCAGACTTGATGGGCTGAATGGCCCGATGCTGCTTTGAGGTCTTATGGGGATTGGAGCACCTGGGGGGGGGGGGGGGAGACACTCAAACAGCACCGAAGGTCAGAGTTGAACCCAGGTTGCAGCTCTACCCACTGTGCCACTCTGCTCCGAAGGTTAAGTTGTGTTGACGTCAGAGGCGTCACGAAATTTGCAGGTCACCACCACCCCCAGTACGATGACGCATTTCACTGTCTGGTTCCACGCATAAGTGACAAACAAAGCAAATCTTTATCAGTGGCAGACAGAATTTAATGCAGACGATGATGAGGTAATGTACTTCGGAACGTCTCATAGCAGGAGGACATACTGAGATAACCGCAGGGACCTAATGAGCATCGAGGGGGACCTTGTTGCACAATTTGTTTATTTTCTGCACATTGAGTGTTTAATGGTCTTTTTTAAAAATGAGTTCTATTAGGTATCTTTGTTTTGTGGCTGCCTGTAAGGTTGTATATAGTATACATACTTTGATAATAAATATACTTTGAACTTTGAAATACATACCTCCCTTGAAGTGGTGGTACCAATGGATAAGGTATTGAAGAGGGTATTTTGTATACTTGCCTTCCCAGTACTGAGCACAACAGCTGGGAATTGGAACCAGTATCTCTGGCACAATGAGGCGGTGGCTCTATGATCTGTACTACTGTGACACCTTTGAACTTACCTGCCTACCTATTCACTTTCCTGAATTCATTCCAATAGTGTCACAGGTACCAAGATACAATGAAAAGCTTGTCTTGCATACAGATCAAATCATTACATGGTGCATTCAGCTAAAATAAAGTAATAACATAGAAACATAGAAAAACCTACAGCACATTACAGGCCCTTCGGCCCACAAAGCTGTACCGAACATGTCCTTACCTTAGAAATTATCTAGGGTTGCCCATAACCCTCTATTTTTCTGAGCTCCATGTACCTGTCCAGGAGTCTCTTAAAAGACCCTATCGTATCCGTCTCCACCACCATCACCGGCAGCCCATACCACACACTCACCACTCTCTGTGTAAAAAACTTACCCCTGACATCTCCTCTGTACCTACTTCCAAGCACCTTAAAACTATGCCCTCTCGTGCTAGCCATTCTAACCCTGGGAAAAAGCCACTGACTATCCACACAATCAATGCCTCTCATCATCTTATACACCTCTATCAGGTCACTTCTCATCCTCCATCGCTCCAAGGAGAAAAGGCCAAGTTCACTCAACCTATTCTCATAAGGCATGCTCCCCAATCCAGGCAACATCCTTGTAAACCTCCTCTGCACCCTTTCTATGGTTTCCACGTCCTTCCTGTAGTGAGGTGACCAGAACTGAGCACAGTACTCCAAGTGGGGTCTGACCAGGGTCCTATACAGCTGCAACATTACCTCTCGGCTCCTAAGCTCAATCCCATGATTGATGAAGGCCAATGCACCGTATGCCTTTTTAGCCACAACAATGCAGAATAGAGTGTAAAACTACTAAGAAAGTGCAGTGCAGGTAAACCAACCAAATGAGGTAGATTGTGAGGCCGAGAGTCCATCTAATTGTACAAGAGGTCCATTTAAGGGTCTGAATACAGCGGGATGGTAGCTGTCCCTGAGCTTTCAGGCTTCTGCCCAAAGGGAAAGGGGAGAAGAGAGAGGGGGGTATCTCTGATTATGTTGGTTGCTTTACTGAGACAATGAGTACAGACAGAGTCCATGGAGTGAGCTGTTTCCTGCGATACGTTGAGCAGTACTCACAGCTGTCTGCAGTCTGTTGTGGTCACATGCAGAGCAGTTGCCACATCAGGTCCTTATCCACCCACACAGAATGCTTTCTATGGTGTGTCTATAAAAGTTGGTAAGAATCGACAGCGAATTGCTGAACAACTTCAGTCTCCTAAAATTTTGCTCGTAATCTAGTTTTGTTTTTAGACCTCAGTGTGGAGGAACTTTTGTTACATGGAGCCAGTTACAGAATCACCTGGGCCGTGTCAGTAACTGTGGGATTATTGAAGTGAATCATAAATTCCAATGTACAACCTGAAAAAAGAAATTTAGCTAGCAATCACTGAAGGTGATTCTTCTCGTATGATGTGGTAATGTTTATCTTGGGCGTGAGCCTTGGAGCAGGGGAGGGCTCTGTTTGAACACAGAACATGAAACTGTGTGGAGGCTCCTTGCCAGATTCCACACAGCAACTGTGTAAGCAAGGGTCTGTTATGGACTCTCCCACCCTCTCACCTGGCCAGGTGAAAATGTGCACTTTGTGAGACCCTGCGTGTAAATTATGCTCTCTAGCTAGTGAAAGGTAATGCTAGATCCAAATAAGATTTTAACTTCTCTAACTCTGCCCTGTTCTTTGGAGTCTGTGTTGCTGTGGTCATTGTTTGGCCTATGGGAGTTTACTGATTTACAGATAGGGAACGAGTTGTCAGAGGAAGAACAGGTACAATAGCAACATTTAAAAGAGATCTGGATCGGAATTGCCCTACAATAATTAGGCTCCTGAATGGTGCTGGGGGGGGTGGGGGGGTCACGGCAGTGTAGCAGTTAATGCAACACTATTACAGCTCGGAGCGTCGGAGTTTGGAATTCAGTTCCAACATTGTCTCTGAGCCTTCCCCACGAAATACGTGGGTTTCATCTGGGTGCTCCGGTTTCCTCCCACTGTCCATGACGTGGTGGTTAGTAGGCTAACTGGCCATTGTAAATTGTCCTGTGATTAGGCTAGGATTAAATCGGGGCTTTCTAGCTGGTGCAGCTCATAAGGCCAGAAAGACCTATTCCACGCTGTATCTCAGATAAATGAATAAATAGATAGATAGATAAATAAATAAATAAAATTGATTTGGGTTCCTTAACATTGTTATAGCTGGGGGGTGGTAGTGGGGGTAGGATCCCATTACCTAATACATGCTACCAATGGCATGCACCTCAAATAGCCTCTGACAACTGCCTGCCTTCACATTTGGTTTAGCTACTAAACCTGGCAGAACCATTTCTAACTGACAGAAGAAGGGGCAAAGGTGGGTTACTGACACTTTAAAACCAGTCGCTTTGGGCAGATGGGGCTCATCAGCCATGGTTGGCAGCTCATCTGGGAGAAGGAAAACTTTGATCTCAAACCTCCGCTGCCTTGCGGCTACACCCACTCATGGGGAAGGCTTCGGGAGGAAATCCTGAGGGGAAAATCCCTAAGGCAGTCCTACAGTGAGTTCAATTCTGACTGGCAACTCCTACAACACTGCTGGTGCCAAACTGTATCGGTCTCTCTCTCTTGTTGCTTTGGATTCTTCAGCTGTGTGGAAAGGGGAGCTTGCTGTGTTTACAACTTGCTCTCCATATTGTACTGCCCTGGCTTGCATGTTAATATAGGCAGCTAGGATGCTATAACCATGGCAACCCCAACCAGTGGGGGTGGGGAGGACCTCAAAACTGCTTCTACAACCTACAGACTCCCTCTCAAGGACTCTTTAAACTTGTCGTCTCAGTATGTCTCTGCTCGCACTCTTTGTCTTCTGCACATTGCTTGCCTGATATGTATAGATTTTTTGTAAATTCCATTGTATTTCTTTACTTTCCTGTAAAACTCTGCAAGAAAATGAATCTCAATGGTGACATACATGTCCTTTGATAATAAATTTTACTTTGAACTGTGAATTTTGAGGAAAGGTTTAGAGGGCCGTGGGACAAATGCAGGGAAATGCGATCAGCTGTTTTCCTCCATCGGGCAGGAGCTATAGATACCTGAACATCCATATCTCAAGATTCAACAACAGCTTCTTCTCTACTACCGTTAGATTCTTAACCAACCTGAAAAAAATGATGCGCCTAGCCAGCGTTTTATAGATCAGCAACACCTCATTCTGCATCTTAGTAAAGGCAATGACCTTGGCTTTAGGTTATGCTTTTCTCTGCAAGGTTTGACTTCAGAGAAATCTGTGAGATGAAACAAGCGATTAGGGCACAGTTACTAGAAATGAGGCCAGAACTAAATACGTTGGTTAATTGTATGATCCTGGGTTGAGTTCCTACAACGGATTATCTTTGTCTGATTGAGGCAATGAAGCAATTACGGTGCTTGGTCCTCCAAGAGACACATGATTCAGATGCAGATTTCATTATCACATGTACATTGAAGCACAAAGTGAAATGCGCCATTTGCAATAACAACCAACAGACCTAATCCTCCAAGTATTGCCACACACTCTGGCATCAACACAGAACAAACAACAGACAACACAAAAAACAACAAAAGCACAACAAGCCTCTTTCCTCCCACCCACATGGACAGTTCCCCCGCGTGAGGACAGGCCTTCAGTCTCCAGTTATCACACTGCAACTCTGGAATTCCGATTGACCTTTGGTCTTCAGTCTTGGATATTGACCCCTGGACTAGCCGATGACAGGACACTAAACTCCAGGCTCTGAACTCTGGGCACTGTATCACCAGCGCTCACGTCTCCTCGTGCCTCCCTACCGCTTGGATCCCGGGACCTGTCGACCTGTGACAGTGTGACGTCCACTGGTGACCTTCGTCACCGCTCCATGTTGCTGGACTTTGAGTGTGGAGTGGAAGCCTGACCTTTAATTCCTCCACATCCCTGCCCCTAAAACTTTCCGTCCTTCTTTCCTACCTTCTAGCCTGTCAAAGGTCATCCCTTTCTCCAAATTTCCCTACAATATGCCCGCTTCTCTAAATTCTCTGAAGTCTGCAGAAGAGCTTAAGACAGATGAGGAGAATGGGCAAGAAAGTGACAGATGAATTCAATGTAGGGAAGTGTATGGTCGCGCACTTTGGAAGAAAGGCACAAAGCATTTTTCTAAATGAGAAGTAAATTCAGAAATCAGATTTTCAAAGGGACTTGGGAGTCCTCATTCAGGATTCCATAAAGGTTAACTTGCAGGTTGAGTCGGTGGTGAGGAAGGCAAATGCAATGTTAGCATTCATTTTGAGAGGAATAGAATATAAAGGCAAGGATGTATTGCTGAGTCTTTATAGGGCATTAACCAGACTGCACTTGGAGTATTTTAAACAGTTTTGGGCCGCATAACTAAGAAGGAAGGTGTTGGAGAAAGTCCAGAGGAGCTAAACAAGAATGATTCCATGATTGAAAGGGTTAACTTATGAGGAGCATTTGATGGCTCTGGTCGCTAGAAGAGTGAGGGAGGCTCTCACTGAAACCTATCGAATACTGAAAGGCCTTGCTGGAGTGGACGTGGAGAGGAAGTTCCCAATGTTTGGAGTGTCTAGGACCAGAGGGCACAGCCTCAGAATAGAAGGACACCCCTTTAGAGCAGAGATGAGGGGGAATTTCTTCAGCCAGAGGGTGGTGAATGTGAGGAACTCATTGCCACAGGTGACTGTGGAGGCCGAGTGATTGGTATTCTTAAAGCGGAGGTTGATAGGTTCTTGATTAGTAAGGATGTCAAAGGTTATGGGGAAAAGGCAGGAGAATGGATTGAGAGGGATAATAAATCAGCAAATGGTGGAGCGACTCAATGGGCTGAATGGCCTAATTCTGCCCTTATGTCCTATGAAATTGTAACATTTATATTATCTTTGTTATTTGAAGGATAAAGGCTGTTTTCTTTTCTGGCTAGTTCCGGCTTGACCGAGTAAGCATTTCCAACATGTAGCAATTTATTTGTTGCAAAATTTGGCATGCAATTGCAATTATAACCCTTCTTTGGATTTGTAATTTTCCCTGGATTCTTTGCACATTACCTCACTCTTGAAGTGTAGCCATTCTTTGACATATCCTGGAATCGATGATACGCGTTCCTGTTGTTTTAAGCGCTGATCTTTCACCAAATATCCTTCTGCCTTTATCCCCAGGTCTGCAATTCCCTTGGGCTTCTGCTAATCAGAATTACATCCCACCAGCAAAGAACACAAAACATTACAGCACAATTACAGCCCTTCAGCCCACAATGTTGCACCAACCCTTTAACTTACCTAACCCCTCTCTCCCATATACCTCTCCATTTCATGTACAGTACCTAAGAATCTTAAATGTCCCTAATGTACCTATCTCCACCACTGCCCCTGCTCAATGTTCTCATCACTGTTTGTGGAAAAACCTACCTCTGACATTCCCCCCATACATTCCTTCAATCACCTTAAAATGACGTCTCCCTTGTATTAACCATTTCCATACTGATATAAGCCTCCAGCTGTCCACTTGATCTTTACTTCAGATCAACACTTTGCATAGATCTGCTGCAGCTGGGTCTGAGGTTCACAAAACAGTGCGACCTTTTTCAAGCGGCCCCAAGATTTGGGGGCGTAATGGACAGCGAGAAAGGCTATCAAAGCTTGCAGCGGGATCTGGATCAGCTGGAAAAATGGGCTGAGGAAAGCCGGATGGAATTTAATGCAGGCAAGTATGAGGTGCTGCATTTTGGGAGGACAATCCAAGGTAGAACTTACATGGTAGGTGATAGGACACTGAGGAGTGCGGCAGAGTAGAGGGATCTGGCAATGCAGATCCATAATTCCTTGAAAGTGGCATCACAGATAACTGGGATTGTAAAGGCAGATTTTGGCCTTCATTAATCAAAGCATGGAGTACAGGAGTTGGGATGTTCTGTTGAAGTTGTATAAGATGTTGGGGAGGTGTAATTTAGTGTATTGTGTGCAGTACTGGTCACCTACTTACAGGAAAGATAGCCTTACGTCTGAAAGACTGCAGAAAAAATTTACAAGAATGTTGCCAGACTCAAGGACCCGAGTTTATAGGGAAAGGTTGAATAGGTTAGGACTTTATTCCCTGGAGCATAGGAGAATGAGGGGAAATTTGATAGAGGTATACCAAATTATGAGGCTTTTTCCATGGAGGTTGGGTGAGACTAGAACTAGAGGTCATGGGTTAAGTGTGAAAGGGGAAATATTTAAGGGGGTTCTGAGGGGAAACTTCTTTACTCAGAGGGTGGTGAGAATGTGGAACGAGCTGCCAGTGGAATTGGTCGATGAAGGCTCAATTCAAATATTTAAGAGATTTGGATAAATACATGGATGGAAAGGTATGGAGGGATATGGCCCAGGTTTGGGTCGATGAAACAAGGTGGAATAACAGTATGGTACAGACTAGATGGGCTGAAGGGCCTGTTTCTGTGCTGTAGTGCCCTATGACGCTTTGGCCCACGGTGTTTGTGCTGACCATGATGCCAAGTTAAACCGAACCTCCCTGCCTGCTCGTGATCCATTTCACTCCGTACCTCACATGCTCACGTGCATGTCTGACAGCCTCTGAAGCACCTCCACCAATTTCTGCTTCCACCACCAGTCCTGGCAGACACTCCAGGGCACCAGCACTCCGAATAAAAACTGTATCCTTAACATCTCCTCTAAATAGTCCCCCTTCGCCTTACCTGCACGATTTTTAATCGAAGCACAGCAGTAAACTTTCTATCTGTACAATTCATGGTTTGGTCTGGAAGCTGCTCTTCAGGTGACCCAGAGTTGTGGACACAGCTCAAGACGTCACGGAAACCAGCCTCCCCTCCACAGATGCTCTCTACACTTATTTCTGCCCCAGAAAATCAGCTTGCGTATTGAAAGAGCCACCCTTGCTGGAAATTCTCTCTTCTCCCCTCTCCCATCGTCTGAAGATACGTGTATGTATATGAAGGTATGTACCTCAGGCTCAAGGACAGCTTCCACCCCACTGTTATAAGACTAGGATGATAAGATGGACTCTTGGAAGGTCCATCTCGTTACGACTTTGCACTTTGCCTGTCTGCATTCCACTTTCCCCGTAACACTTTATCCTGCAGACTGCTATTGTTTTCCCTCGTACTGTGTCAATGCACGCTGTCATGCACAAGAGCAGGGATGTGATGCTGAGGTCTTATAAGGCACTGGTGAGACCTCACCTTGAGCATCACGAACAGTTTTGGGCCCCTCATCTTAGGAAAGATATGCTGGCATTGGAGAGGATCCAGAGGATGATTCCAGGAATGAAAAGGTTATCGTACAAGGAACGTTTGATAGCTCTGGGTCTGTACTTGCTGGAATTCAGAAGGATACGGGGGGGATCTCATTGAAACCTTTCAAATGTTGAAAGGCCTAGACAGAGTAGATGTTTCCCACGGTGGGAGAGTCTAGGATAAGAGGGCACAGCCTCAGGATAGAGGGGCACCCTTTCAAAACAGGGATGCAGAGAATTCCTTTAGCCAAACGGTGGTGAATTTGTGGAATTTGTTGCCACATGTAGCTGTGGAGGCCAGATCATTGGGTGTACTTAAGGCAGAGATTGATAGGTTCTTGATTGGACATGGCATCAAAGGTTACGGGGAGAAGGCCGGGAACTGGGGTTGAGGAGGAGAAAAAAAAAAGGACCAGCCATGATTGAATGGCGCAGCAGACTCAATGGGCCGAATGGCCTAATTCTGCTTCTCTGTCTTATGGTTTATCAGATTCCTTCTTTATCCCTTCACCTCTTGCACCTATAACCCTCCAGCTTCTAACTTTATGTCCCCCACAACCAATCCACCTTTCCCCTCACCTATCAACTGCCAGCTTGTACTCCTCTTCTTTCCCTCCCCCCCCCATCTTTCTAATACGCTTTCTTCCCTTACCCATTCCAGTCCTGGTGAAGGGTCTCAGCCTGAAACGTCAACTGTTGGTGTTCACTCCTCTCCACAGATGCTGGCTGACCTGCTGAGATCCCATGTATTACTGTGGACTAGGGAGAAGTCCTTTGGCAGGCTGGAGGATGGTGCGTGGTCAGGGAGAAGCTGAGGAACAGATGTGTGTCAAGGCGTCTCAGCGGCTCGGAGGAAGGGTGATAATCAGCAGTGAGAGTCATTGACTTGGGGTTGACACCAGGGATTGGACGACAGTCAGAAAGTGGTGGTCACATAGATGAATAGTCAGCAACATGCTGAGTAAGACCTCCATTCCATTCCGTGCACTAATACGACATGCAGAATCACTTGGGAATTTAGATACCAGCTACCACAGTAGCTGCAGATAAATTCAAAATAGACTACCCTCATAGATAAAGATTAACTTTATTTCTCATGTGTACATCACAACATTGAAATGTACAGTTTGCATCAATGACCAGCATAGTCTGAGGACAGGCTGGGGGCAGTCCACAAGTGTAAAAAGTGGATCATTGGGGACTGGAGTCAGCCTAACCACAAATCGTTCCAGCTGCTACCATCTGGGAAGCGGTACTGCAGCATAAAAGCCAGGACCAACAGGTTCTGGGACAGCTTCTTCCACCAGGCCATCAGACTGATGACCTCACGCTGATTTGAGTGTACTCTATATTACACTGACTGTTCTATTTATTATAAATCACTATGATTGCACATTGCACATTTAGATGGAGACGTAACGTAAAGAATTTTACTCCTCATGTATGTGAAGGATGTAAGAAGTGCCATCACTTTTCCATGCCAAATGGCCATGCCCACAACACACTGACCCCTAACTTGTACGTCTTTGGAACGTGGGAGGAAACCAGAGCACCTGGGGAAACACCAAGCAGTCAGAGCCAGAATGGACTGACTCCTTCCAGACAGCAGCAGGAATTGAACCCTGATCGCTGTCGTGGTAAAGCATTACTCTAATTGTTACTCTGACCGTGCCGCACGCAGGGTAAGGTTGACATACCCACCAAGCCAGTGGAACTAACACAGTGGGCAGAGCGAACAGTTTATCCAGTTTTCTCACTGCAAGCCACCAACTTTGCAGGATGCACACTCATACCACATCATGTTCCAGCTGCCAAATGTTCTTCCCAGAGAACGGAATCCAACTGGCAACCTTCCCAGAATTAACAGGAATGTTTTCCTTTCATTCAACTGCCTCATAGGAATAGGAAAAGGTCAGTCAGCCTCTTGAATTTGCTCCAGATATCAATCACACCACGACTATTCTTTATTTTGGTCAAATCCCATTACACAGTTGGCAAATTAAATCTCCACTCTGCAATTTCCATCAATAAGACTTGATGTCGAAAGGGGGACCATTTTGTCGAGCACCTTTGATCTGTATGCAGCAAGGAGGATTTCCCAGTAGCTAATCATTTTAATTCCAATCCCAACGTATCGGTCCATGGCTTCCTTGACTGCCACGAAGAGGCCACACTCAGGTTGGAGGAGCACCTGCTCTTATTCTGTCTGGTTGCCTCCGACGAGATAATTGATTTCTCTAAATTCTGGTAATTTCTCTCCCCTCTCCCTTCTCTGCTTTTCCATTCCCTGTTCTGGCTCCTCTCACTGCCACCTGCTGCCCCTTCTCCTATGGTCCATTCCCATCTCCAATCAGATTCCTTCTTCTTCAGCCTTTAGCTTTTCCAACCATCATCTCTCAGTTTCATCCCCTCTCCAACCCACCTACCTGGTCTCACCTATCTTCTGCCAGCTTGTACTCCTTCCCCTCTCTTTATTCTGGCTTCTTCCCCTTTCCCTTCCAATCCGGGTGAAGGGTCTTGGTTGACTCTTTGACTCCACAGATGCTACTGGACTTGTTGTGTTCTTCCAGCATTTTGTGTGTGCTCCTCTGTGATGTGATACAAACCAGTTTACCAAGCATTCTCCCAATCGGATACGCAAGACAACACTGTGAGGATCATGTTTTCTCATTTCTCAATACCATGCAGCCGTCATTGCTGAGGGGGCGGGGGAGCTCAGTTCCATGCAGAGTGGCATTACCATTGTATCCTGGATAATGGACTATCTGACTGGCAGACCACAGTTTGTGCAGCTTCAGAGCTGTGTGTCAGACATGGCCATCAGCAGCACTGGGGCCCCACAGGGGACTGTATTGGCTCTCTTCCTGTTTACCCTGTATACCTTGGACTTCCGATACAACACTGAGTCATGTCATTTGCAGAAGTTCTCTGATGACTCAGTAATAGGTGGATGTATGAGGGGAGGATGGGAGGATGAATATAAGGCCATGGTGGAAGACTTTGTCGAATGGTGCAAGCTGAATCACCTGCAGCTCAACATCAGTAAGACAAAGGAGATGGTGATGGACTTTAGGAAGACTAAGCCTGCGCTGCTCCCTGTAACTATTGATGGTGAGGACGTGGATGTGGTGAGGACCTACGAGTACCTGGAAACAGACTTGAGTGGAGCACCAACATAGAGGTGGTGTACAAGAGGGGCCAGAGTCACCTCTACTTCCTGAGGAGACTGAGGTCCTTTGGAGCATGCAGGCCTCTCCTTCACATGTTCACCAGTCTGTTGTTGCCAGTACAATCTTCTATGCGATGGTGTGCTAATAGACTAAGACAACAGCACTGATCTGCAGAGCGTTACACATGAGGTCATTCTTACCCTCGGCCATTAGGCCTTACAATGAGTCAACCTGTCACTGGGGAAGTGGTGACCCCCTCCTGTTAGACTGTTGGAGGTAACTTATTTTTTTTATTCTTTCTTACTTCTAATATTTGCAGTGCTACTCTGACACTGTAATTTCCTTTGGGATCAATGAGGTTTCTATCTCAATTAAACTCCAGCGTCATGGTGGGGGATTCCAGGGCTGCAACATGTCCTCAATAACCCTAAAGTTATGTTTATGACTCATTAATCAGAAGAAATAGTTTTGGATCATCTTGCTTAACAAAATGTTATTCTAAACATCTCATTTGGAGCAGCATACTCATTCGAATGCTCAAGGGAATATGTCCACTCTGTTCAAATATAAAAATAAATAACCTTAAGTAGAGATAATTGAACAGGAGCAGAGAGAATGCAGAGTACTCAGTTTAAAGGAGATGAAAGATTAGTTTTATCTGTCACATGTACATTGAAACATACAGTGAAATGCATTATTGGTGTCAAATCAAGTCAGCGAAGGTAACCCGCAAGTGTCACCACGATTCCAGCGCCAACATAGCATGCCCACAACTCACTAACCCTAAACTGTATGCCCTTGGGACGTGGGAGGAAACCAGAGCACCCAGAGGAAACCCGCAAGGTCATGGGAAGTACACAAACTGCTTACAGACAACACCGGGAATCGAGCCCCTATCGGTGATCGCTAACGCTGTGAAGGTATTGCGCTAACCTCTACGCTACTGCGCTGCCTGTTTTGGTACTATAACGGGCACACAAAACAGAAAAATAACCTGAGGAAAACAATAGGGCGCTGAGTAGGCTACGGTCAATTATGGATAACTCTGAACATCCTCTACATAGCACCATCCAGAGACAGAGAAGCAGTTTCAGCGACAGGTTACTATCGATGCAATGCTCCTCAGACAGGATGAAGAGGTCAATACTCCCCAATGCCATTAGGCTTTACAATTCTACCGCCAGGACTTAAGAACTTTTTAAAAGCTATTATTAATGCTTTTTGAGATAGTGATTTAGATGCATATCATATTTTTTACTGAGTTAAGTATTGTATGTAATTAGTTTTGCTACAACAAGTGTATGGGACATTGGAAAAAAGTTGAATTTCCCCATGGGGATGAATAAAGTATCTATCTATCTATCTATCTATCAATCACTGAAAAAATCCTACCTTCCAAACACCTTAAAGTTACGCACCCTTGGATTAGCCAGTTCACCATGGGAAAAGTCACTGGCTTTCCACTCATCAAGTCAAGTCACTTTTTATTGTCATTTCGACCATAACTGCTGGTACAGTACACAGTAAAAATGAGACAATGTTTTTCAGCGCCATGGTGCTACATGAACAATACAAAAACTACACTGAACTACGTAAACCAACACAAAAACTAGACTACAGACCTACCCAGGACTGTGTACCCTATCAAGTCACCTCTCATTCCCGCTCACTCCAAAGAGAAATGCTCTAGCTCTCTCAACCTCTTCTAAGACGTGCTCTCCAATTCAATTCTAGTAAATCTCCAATGTACTCTCCGAAGCTTCCACATGCTTTCTATAATGAGACAACCATACAGAACATAATACTCCAGTGTGGTCTAACCAGGATTTTACAGCCACAACATTACATCACAGCTCTTGAACTCCATTCCCTGACTAATGAAGGGCAACACACCATACACCTTCTTAACCACTCGTCAATTTGTGCAGAAACTTTGAGAGATCTATGGATGTGGATCTCAAAATCCCTCTGTTCTGCCACACTGCTGAGAATTCTGCCATTAACCTTTTACTCTGCCTTCAAGTTCAACCTACCAAAATGTCTCATCCTGTCAATGGCCCGCTGTAACCTACACCACTATTCACAACACCACTGACATTTTGAAAACAACTAAAGCTCTTTGTAGCTTAGAAATTAAGATGGTTCCATGTGAATCAAACCAGCATTAGAGGCTTTCAGTGTGGGAATAAATCCATAAGGGAATGCAGCAGACTGTAGGATTCAGTAACAAGCTGAATGATTAAGATGAACAGTAAAGATATAGATTCATATAGTTCAGATTCAGTCATAGTATCATACAGCACAGAAGCAGACCCTTTGGCCCATCATGTCTATGCTGACCATAAAGTACCTGTCTATACTGTTATTATTGTCACGTGTACTGGGATACAGTGAAAAGTCTATCTTACACACTGTCCACATGGTCCAATTCATTAGGTTCCATAGGTACATTTGATGTCAGAGAAATGTATACAACATGCATCCTGAAATTACAACAGTGCATTGAGGTAGAACAAGTTAAGTAATAGCAGAATGCAGAATAAAGTGATACAATTGTAGAGAAATGTAATTAAACAATAAAGTACAAGAAAGTTTGTGAGGTCATGAGTCCACCTTATCATATTAGGGGACCACTCAGTTTGGTAACAGTGCGGCGGAAGTTGTCCTTGAGCCTGGTGGTACATGCTTTTGGGCTTTTGAATCTTCTGTCCATTGGGAAGGGGAAGAAGATAGCTAGATGGGGGTCTTTGATTTTGATGGCCGTGTTACCGAGGCAACAAGAGGTGTAGACTGAATCCACGGAGGGGAGGCTGCTTTCCGTGCTTTCACAGTTGTGCTGAACTGTGTCCACAACTCTGCAATTTCTTGCAATCACAGGCAGAGCGTATGCCTTAGCAAGCCATGATACATCCTTGAGCCTGGGGGCATATGCTCTCAGTATCTTCTGCTCAATCGAAGAGGAAAGAAGAGAGAATGAAATCCAATCCCTTTTTACTATGAACCACATTAAATAGATGGATAGGTGATTGGGGCAGGTCTGACTAGAAGGATGCAGATGGGGTGAGAAGGATAGACTAGAATTGCAAGCATGGACATGTTGGAGCACCCTACCCACTTCTGTGATGTGCATCCTCTGTAACTGACCCAAGACAGAGCATGCATGTCATGTTACCATGAACTTCATGCACACCTTATGAAAGTTACGCCTGGGAGTAAAGGAAAACTGGCCGATAGAAAGACAAGCTACACCAAAGACTCAAGGCACCGGTAATACAGTAGTAGGACTATGATTATGTCTCCAGCCAACTCAGGGTATGTAGTTTTCCATCTCATTGAGATCATGCCATATACAAGACAACTAGTTCATTCACAAACCACAATGGACGAATAAGATGCATTTTAAGTCACACCCCAGATAACGTTCTTCATAGGAAAAGATCATTCAACCTACAAAGTCTGTGCCAATTATTTACACAAATCCCAATCTATTTTCCCCACATTCCAATCAATTTTCCATGGATCTGATTATAGAATGTAGAAGAGTACACTACAGGCCCTTCAGCCCAAGTTGGGCCAGTCTTTTAACCTACTCCAAAATCAATCTAACCCTTCCTTCCCTCTTTTTCTTTTATCCATGTGCCAATCTAAGAGTTCCTTAGACGTACAAAAAAGCTGGATGAACTCGGCAGGTCGGGCAGCATCCGTTGAAACGAGCAGTCAACGTTTCGGGCTGAGACCCTTCGTCGGGACTGACAAGTCTCAGCCTGAAACGTTGACTGCTTGTTTCAACAGATGCTGCCCGACCTGCCGAGCTCATCCAGCTTTTTTGTACGTCTTGATTTGACCACAGCATCTGCAGTGTACTTTGTGTTTACTAAGAGTTCCTTAAATGTCCCTCATGCATCTACCTCTGCCACTACCACGGAAGAGAGAATGTCCCGGGTGGGTGAGGTGTTTGATTTTGCTGAGGCAGTGACAAGTACAGACAGAGGGGAGACAGGTTCCTGTGATGTGCTGAACTGTGCCAACTCTCTGCAGTTTCTTGCGGGCACATACCAAGATGTGATGCATCCAAGAGCAATGCTTTCTATGGTGCATTGATGAAAATTGGTAAGGGTCAACAGGGACATACCAAATTTCTTTAGCTTCCTGAGGCGTTAGTGAGCTTTCTTGGCTGTGACATCAATGTCATTGGACCAGGATAGTCTATCGACTCAGTGGTAGGAAACAAGTGTAGTGTTTAAGTGTTTTTGAAGGCTGTTTAGAGAATGGATCAGCACAGCTCAATGCTGGGACTTGCCTTTTCAGGGTAAGAGTCAATGATTAGGAAGATTGTGCAAAAGTTGACAGTGTGTTTGATAACAGGGAGGAAAACTGAACAGAAAGAGCACGTTAGTGGGCCACTTCATAAACAACACTCAGAGTAAGGAGGTGTGAAGTCATGCAAAGGAGAAGGCCCATAGTCAAGGGTATAAGGAAAGGATGTCAGTATAGTGACGCACACAACATGGTGGAGGAACTCAGCAGGTCAGGCAGCATCTGTGGAGAGGAATAAATAGTTGATGTTTCGGGCCGAGGCACTTCATCAGGACTGGTAAGTAAACAGGAAGAAGGTAGAAGGTGATAAGAGTAAGAAGGACTACAAGCTCGTAGGCGATAGGAGAGACCAGGTAAGGGGGAGAGTGGGGGCAGGATAAAGAGAGAAGCTGGGAGGTGATATGTGGAAGAGATAAAGAAGAAAGAGGAATCTGATAGAAGAGGAGAGTGGACCATGGAAGAAAGAGGAGGAGGAGGAGGGGTTCCAGAGGGAGGTGATAGGCAGAAGAGGATGGGTGAGAGGGAAACCAGAATGGAGAATGGAAAAAGAGAGAAAGAAGGGGGGGGGGGGGGGAGAGAGAAATTACCAAAAGTCAAAGAAGTCACTCTCCAGGGCGGCATCATAGTGTAGCAGTTAGCTCAACGCTTTACAGCCCAGTGACCGGGTTCAGTTCTCACCACTGTCTGTAAGGAGTTTGTATGTTCACCCTGTGACTTCATGAGTTTCTTCTGAGTGGGTGTTTCAGTTCCCTCACATTCCAAACACATACACATTAGGGTGAGTAAGTTGTAGGCACTCTATGTTGGCATTGGGAGCATGTTGTTGTCTGCCCCCCAGCACGTCCTTAGACTGCATTGGTTGATGATACAAACAGCACATTCCACTGTATGTTTTGCTGCTTCAATGTACAAGTGACAAACAAAACCAGTCTTATCTCTCTGTGGATCTGACAGCTTAGCCAATTTGTCTCTCAAACCACATCTTCCCTTTGCTTCATACGTGAAAGGGAAATCAAGTGATATTAATAACAAATTGCTTCATGCAGTCTATTTCACAAACTTGCAGCAGCACTTCTTACCCCGTTTGTAAAGGCAAGCTGGCTTACACACCGTCAGCTCCCACAAGCAGCAAGGTCCCAGCAGAAACTTCATCTGCAATGTTGGTTGAGAGATTGATTTTGCCCAATGCATTAAAGAAAGATTAGTTTTATTTGTCACAGGTACATTGAAACGTAACTGTGAAATGTGTCGTTAGTGCCAACGACCAACACACTCTGAGGACGTGCTGGGGGCAGCCTTCAAGTGTCACCATGCTTTCAGCACAATGTAGCATGTCCACAACTCATTAACCCTGACCCGTACGTGGAAGGAACGCAGAGCACCAGGAGGAAACCCACGCGGTCGTGGGGAGAACATACACACTGTTTACAGACAGTGGCTGAACTGAACCCAGGCACTGCTGCTGTAATAGTGTCAGTCTAACCACTACACTACTGTGCTGCCCAAGGAAATCCACACACAATTCTGCCGCTCTTCAAAATAATGTTGTGGAATTCTTTTACTCCTCCTTCAGAAAGCAGGTGGGACCTCGGTGTAACATCCGTTAATCCAACAGGACACTTCTTCAGTGCTTCAACCCAAAGACACCGGCATTGAATTTTCCACTTCCAAGTAACCCACAGCCCACATTCCTTTCCTACTCTCATCGGCCCAACCCAGGTTCACCTTTTCCATCCCCCTCCCCATTAAAGATTAAAATTTAGCTTTATTTGTCACATGTACATCAAAACACACAGTGAAATGTATCGTTTGCATGAACAACCACCACAGACCGAAGTTTGCGCGAGAGAGAGCCCCACAAGTGTTGCCCAGCTTCCAATGCCAACGTGGCATGTCCCCGACTCACTAACCTTAACCCGTACAACTTCGGAATGTGGGAGGAAACTGGAGCAGCCGGAGGAAACCCACACGGTCACGGGGAGAACGTACAAACTCCTTACAATGGTGGGAATTGAACTCCGATCAACATTCATTGTCGCTGTAGAGTGTTGGCGCTGTTATGCTACCATGCCGCCATTACATAGATCCATCATCACCATTCCCCCTCCACTGCCCATTAGCCTCCTTCACCTGGTTCCACCTCACATACCTCTCCTCCCTACCCTCTCAGTCCTGATGTAGGGTGACCTGAAACGTCCACCATCCCTTTTCCCTCTAAAGATGTTGTCTCATCAGTTAAGTTCCCCCAGCACTATTTTTTATATGACTTTAGGGCTGTGTTATATAATGTCAAATCTCCATGCTCATTGAGCGATCTGGTGCTTTGTTGTCTCCGAGGGTGTTTCAAGTGAAGAGTGCGGCCTCGAGGCCAAGAAGCCTGCAGGTGGGGTGTGAGTCCACAACTGACTCCATTTCTCACCAATCTCGCTGATTAAAGCGCCAAGGACGACTGAAATCATCCAGATGAAAGCAGAAGGTGAGCGGGTGTTCAGCACCATCTCCCAGGGGAGGGTGTTTGCCTGCGATGGTCTCTCTCCCTCTCGCTCACTGCTCCCAGGGGAGGGTGTTTGCATGCGATGGTCTCTCTCCCTCTCGCTCACTGCTCCCAGGGGAGGGTGTTTGCATGCGATGGTCTCTCTCCCTCTCGCTCACTGCTCCCAGGGGAGGGTGTTTGCCTGCGATGGTCTCTCTCCCTCTCGCTCACTGCTCCCAGGGGAGGGTGTTTGCATGCGATGGTCTCTCTCCCTCTCGCTCACTGCTCCCAAAAGAAGGTCCCTGCATTCGAATGGTCTCTCTCTCTCTCCCTCCCTCAATGCTGCTGGAGACCTGGTTCCAAGGCAAGGTTTAACTGATAGTTTGTGGGTTGGACTCTGTAGCTCATGTTGTGATGTGTTTCTGCATGCTCCTCTCCGGCTGATTTTGAATTGGGACAGCCTGCAAATAACGAACACTGAACTGAATTGAATATGCCCGGACACGTGATTTTGTGTTTTATATTCTGTGTTTCTCGCTCATTTTTTTGTTGCCATTTGTACGATTTGTCTTTTTTACACGTGGGAGGTGGATGGTTGATTTTTATATATTTCGAATGGGTTCCATGGTTTCTTGGTTTTGTGGCTGTCTGTGGGGAAGATGAATCTCAGCATTGTATACTGCACACATATTTTGTTATTTAAATATCTTTTGAATCTTTGAGTTTATAAAAGATAATGATTAGTTTTATTTGTCATAAAGTCCCTTTGGCCCATCTAGTCTGTGCTGCCCATTATTCTGCCTTGTCCCATCAACTTGCACTGGCCAAAGCTCTTCATGCTCCTCCCATCCATGTGCCTGTTCAAACTTCTCTTAAGCGTTGAAATCAAACCCACATCCTCCATTTCCGCTGGCTGCTCCTTCTATATTTCCACCATCCTCTGAGTGAAGAAGTTCTCCTTCATGTTACCCTTAATCATTTCACTTTTCACACTTAACCTGTGAGCTCTAATTCTACCCTCACTCAACCTCAGTGGAAAAGCCTACCTGCATTCACCCTATCTGTACCCCTCATAACTTCTATCAAATTTCGCTTCATTCTCCTACGCTTTAGGGAATAAAGTCCTAACCTATTTAACCTTTCACTGGAACTCAGGTCCTCGAGTCCAGGTAACACCCTTGTAAATCTTTGCTGCACCTTCAATCTGATTGATATCTTTCCTGTAGGTAGCAGTGCAGTTCTGATCACAATACTCCAAATTAGCCATATACAAGACAACAAACTACCGGTAGTTCATTCACAAACCACAATGGACAAATAAGATCCATTTTAAATCACACCCCAGATAATGTTCTTCACAGGAAAAGATTATTCAACCTACAAAATCTGTGCCAATTATTTACCCAAATCCCAATCTATTTTCCCCACATTCCGATCAATTTTCCATGGATCTGATTATAGAACATAGAAGAGTACAGTACAGGCCCTTCAGCCCAAGTTGTGCCAGTCTTTTAACCTACTCCAAAATCAATCGGATCACAATACTCCAAATTAGCCTCATCGATGTCTTGTACGACTTCAATATACCATCCCCACTCCTGTACTCAACACCTTGATCTATGAAGGTCACATATACATCGAAACATACAGTGAAATGTGTCATTCCTATCAAAGCAAATCAGTGAGAATTGTGCTGGGGGCAGCCCCAAATGTCAGCATGCTTGCAACACCAACATAGCATGGCCTATAACTTACTAACCTACACATCTTTTAGAATGTGGAGGAAACCTACATGGCCGCACAACATGTACAATGGCAGCCGTAAGATTGGGGTTCAAGTCCTGCTGCTGTCTATAAGGAGTCTGCACGTTTTCCCAATTACCACATGGTTTCTCCGAGGTGCTCCAGTTCCCTCCAACATTCCTTCCAAAGGCATATGGGTTAGGGTTATGGCCATGCTGCGTTGGCATCGGAAGCATGCCGACACTTGCGAGCTGCCCCCAGCAGAGATTTAGGTGGAGTTGGTTGCTGATGCAAGAGGCACATTTCACACTGTATGCTTCGATGTACATGTGACAAATAAAGCTAATCTTTACCTTTAACGGACAAACTCCTTACAAGCAACGTTAGGCTAACCACCATGCTACTGTGTCAGCCCACTTACTGCTGAGCTGTCAAGTTGCTTATAAACAAAATACTCATGGTTGGACAGAGAAGATATTTAAACCACTGTTCCAAGGGTCAACTCTGAAAAATAAGGGGGTAGATTTTCCAATTAATAATGAAGACAAGAACAGTGTAAATTTGAAGCAACACGACTTCATCGATGACCTTTCGAGGAACAATGCAATGAGTAACTTAATCCCAGAGTAGAATGATTTCAAATTTTATTGCAAAGAATTAAATGTTAGCTGAAAAAGTAACATTTTCAAATTAAACTCCAATTTGATCTTGGAGTCCAGTCATTATTAACAAAATTAATTACATCATAGCCCTTCTTCCTGACCTTATCTACAAAAGGAAATGTACAACAAAAAGGCAATTTCTTTTTCCTCAAAGGGCATCAAACGCATGAGATACAAGGAGACCCATTCAATTTCTCCACCCCTCCTCCATCCCACCCAATCAGCAGTGATATCTCTGAAACTGAACTATGCTGGACATTGTCAATAGTAGAATTTATTTTCTCTGTTACTCTTCCAGCATGCCCATGGGGATCCCAAATTTGGATCTCACATAAAGTGACAAAACAATAATTGTGGAAATTACACAATTAAATCAGTACAGTGTCAGATACAACCGAGGCCTGGAATTGTACAGCCAGACGCTGATTATAGAACCAATGGATTAACCTGCTTGCTTCCATTTCTGCCTACAGGGCTTGTGCATCATGACATCTTGCCTGGTTTCAGAATATACAATACAGTTGAAATTCCACATTGGTGCAACTTCTCTCTCCCATTTACAGTTATTTACAGTACACACAAGCCCAAGTATACAGGAGGCAACAAGGATTAACACTGGGACATGTGAAGTCTTCCCACAATGGGAGAGTTAGCACTTGTCCCTTCCATTCTGTGAAATATGATCAGCATGTCTGGTAGAGTTTCCACACCCAATGAGCACCCCTGCTCCGTCCCATGTCTTTATTGCCTCACCAGCTACACTCCTGACGCTGACCATGACCTCTTCCACGACACGGCACTTAACCCTTGCAGCCATGGATGGAGTGCAATCCTATCTTTGCAGGAATATTTGGCAAGGAGGAAGGGAAATTGACATTTCCAGTGGAGGAGATAGTTTCAAGGTATTAAAAGGCCACATTGTGATGTGGAAAGGACTGGCCAAAAGCGTGGAGGGAACCCTCAGAGAGTAACTGATTCATGAACGTTTTGCAGGGACATTTAACGAAAATATTAAAGTTTTTTTTTAAAGAAGAGCTGGACAACTGGGGAGTGCGAATCCATTGTCCAATTCTGATGGCCAAAGACAAACTTTATGAATGCTGGATGCGTGAGTGAGTTATAAAATGTGATATCCTTCACTATTTAAACCGGTTATTAGGTCTGTGAAGATAAATCAAAGAGGTGCAGCTAGGTGAGCCATTCCTGATAGTCCAGTGCAATTATTTCAAGACATACCCCTCAAACAACTGTCTCTCCTGAGTTCCAAGAAAAAAATTTAGTTGGATCTTAAAGAATTAAAACAAAAACCCAAATCGTCGTGAGCTTAAACCCGTGGGCAGCTTACTTTCTTGCTGAGGGTAGTGTTTTAAATAAATTCTTTCGCTGTTTCATACTGCAAAAGGGGGAGGAGCTTCCTGCTGCTTTGAGCTTGGTTGAGTGATGCCAGCGGCGCAGTCTCCTCTATACACACCCGTACTCGTACCACACCGTCTGCTGCTCGCTGCTGGGGTCAGGGGAGACTGTTGTGCTCCTTGGGTCCTCTGCTCCGCGGGGAGGGTTGCTGCCAGTGGGGGGCCCGCTCTGGGTCTCGTCTGCCAGATCCTTGGCGCGGAGGGGGGCGGCTGGGCTTGGCTCACCGGGGCTGCAGCACTGCCTGGGGCTGGGCAGGCCGCCAGGGCTCTGCGGGAGGCTGAGAAACAGGTCATCCTTGGGCGGGGCCAGGGAGAGCCGCCGGGGATCGAGGGCACGGCAGCGGGCGTCGAGGGCCGGTGTGGAGCCCGCAGAGCTGGCGGGCGCGGGTCTCCGCTCCGGCTGGGAACCGCCGCTCCTGCAGTCTCCCGTCGACCTCCAGCTGCCCGCCGTCGCCAGCTCCTGACCACGGAGATCGGCTGAGGCCAAGCTGACCGCCCGGTTGAGCGACACCCCCCGGGGGCCTACAGTTGCCGGGCGCTGAGGCTGTACTGCTTTCTCCAGCGGCGGCGGTGCACCCGGAGCCCCTCCCTGTCGGGCAGAAGGGGAGGGGACCGTAGCGTCGTGGCCAGCCAGGCGAGGGCTGGGTCTACTGCACTGTCCTGCCTTGGGGAGCCTCCCGTCTGGCGATTCGAACGGGATCTTCATTGCCAAGCTGGCTGGCACCCTCGTTGCCTCCTTCCTATTAAGCTGCTCACTCATGATTGACGGCTCCCTCTTCTTGTTGAAGTAATCACTCAGCAGGTCATCTCGGAAGCTCGCCTGCATTTGTAACAAAGGACGAGTTAAAATATGTCACCATGGTGCATAAAATTGGTTTATTGCTGTCAAATGAAAAACACTGGAGAGGCTTAGCAGCTCAGGCAGCATCTATAGAACACAGAAGAGTACAGCACAGGAACATAGAAACATAGAAAATAGGTGCAGGAGTAGGCCATTTGGCCCTTAGAGCCTGCACCGCCATTCAGTATGATCATGGCTGATCATCCAACTCAGAACCCTGTACCTGCTTTCTCTCCATACCCCCTGATCCCTTTAGCCACAAGGGCCATATCTAACTTCCTCTTAAATATAGCCAATGAACCGGCCTCAACTGTTTCCTGTGGTAGAGAATTCCACAGATTCACCACTCTCTGTGTGAAGAAGTTTCTCCTCATCTCGGTCCTAAAAGGCTTCCCCTTTATCCTTAAACTGTGACCCCTCGTTCTGGACTTCCCCAACATCAGAAACAATCTTCCTGCATCTAGCCTGTCCAATCCCTTTAGAATTTTATACGGTTCAATAAATTTCCCCTCAATCTTCTAAATTCCAGTGAGTATAAGCCTAGTCGATCCAGTCTTTCTTCATATGAAAGTCCTGCCATCCCAGGAATCAATCTGGTGAACCTTCTCTGTACTCCCTCTATGGCAAGAATGTCTTTCCTCAGATTAGGGGACCAAAACGGCACACAATATTCCAGGTGCGGTCTCACCAAGGCCTTGTACAACTGCAGTAGAACCTCCCTGCTCCTGTACTCAAATCCTTTTGCTATGAATGCCAACATACCATTTGCCTTTTTCACCGCCTGCTGTACCTGCATGCCCACCTTCAATGACTGGTGTACAATGACACCCAGATCTCGTTGCATCTCCCCTTTTCCTAATCGGCCACCGTTCGGATAATAACCTGTTTTCCTGTTCTTGCAACCAAAGTGGATAACCTCACATTTATCCACATTAAACTGCATCTGCCATGAATTTGCCCACTCACCTAACCTATCCAAGTCACCCTGCATCCTGTTAGCATCCTCCTCACAGCTAACACCACCGCCCAGCTTCGTGTCATCCGCAAACTTGGAGATGCTGCATTTAATTCCCTCGTCTAAATCATTAATATATATTGTAAACAACTGGGGTCCCAGCACTGAGCCTTGCAGTACCCCACTAGTCACTGCCTGCCATTCTGAAAAGGACCCATTTACTCCCACTCTTTGCTTCCTGTCTGCCAACCAATTCTCTATCCACATCAATACCATACCCCCAATACCGTGTGCTTTAAGTTTGCACACTAATCTCCTGTGTGGGACCTTGTCAAAAGCCTTTTGAAAATCTAAATATACCACATCCACTGGCTCTCCCCTATCCACTCTACTAGTTACATCTTCAAAAAATTCTATAAGATTCGTCAGACATGATTTTCCTTTCACAAATCCATGCTGACTTTGTCCGATGATTTTACCTCTTTCCAAATGTGCTGTTATTACATCTTTGTTAACCGACTCTAGCATTTTCCCCACCTCCGATGTCAGACTAACCAGTCTATAATTCTCCGGTTTCTCTCTCCCTCCTTTTTTAAAAAGTGGGGTTACATTAGCCACCCTCCAATCCTCAGGAACTAATCCAGAATCTAAGGAATTTTGAAAAATTATCACTAATGCATCCACTATTTCTTGGGCTACTTCCTTAAGCACTCTGGGATGCAGACCATCTGGCCCTGGGGATTTATCTGCCTTTAATCCCTTCAATTTACCTAACATCACTTCCCTACTAACATGTATTTCCCTCAGTTCCTCCATCTCACTAGACCCTCGGTCCCTTACTATTTCCGGAAGATTATTTATGTCCTCCTTAGTGAAGACAGAACCAAAGTAGTTATTCAATTGGTCTGCCATGTCTTTGTTCCCTATGATCAATTCACCTGTTTCTGACTGTAAAGGAACTACATTTGTCTTGACCAATCTTTTTCTTTTCACGTATCTATAAAAGCTTTTACAGTCGGTTTTTATGTTCCCTGCCAGCTTTCTCTCATAATCTTTTTTCCCTTTCCTAATTAAGCCCTTTGTCCTCCTCTGCTGGTCTCTGAATTTCTCTCAGTCCTCAGGTGTGCCAGTCAGTCCAGAATGTTGAGCCAAGCCAGCTAAAAAGCAAATCAAAAACACCCCAACAGTGACTGTTTATTCCTCCCCATAGTTATAACGAGGTGGAGGGATATCGATATGGTGCAGGTAGGGGAGATTACAGTTTCCTTATCTCTATGGGGAGGAATGAACAGTCAATGTTAGGGCCCTTGGGTCTTGGACAGTAGCATCACTATTCCTTCCCCTCGGCCCGAAACATTGACTTTTCATTCATGGTTCACTCTCCTATCCAATCAGATTCCTTCTTCTCCAGCTCTTTACCTTTCCCACCCACCTGGCTTCCCCTATCACCTTCCAGCTAGCCTCCTTCCCCTCCCCCCACCTTTTTATTCTGGCGTCTTCTCCCTTCCTTCTCAGTCCCGAAGGAGGATCTCGGCCCGAAATGGCGACTCTTGATTCATTTCCATGGATGCTGCCTGGCCTGCTGAGTTCCTCCAGCATTTTGTTTGTGTTACTCTGGATTTCCAGCACCTGCAGAATCTCGTGTTTATTATTGTCACCTGAACGAAGGTACAGTGAAAACTTGTCTTGCATACCGTTCTTAACACAGTGCACTGAGATAGAGGAAGGGAAAACCATAAGAAAAGGCAGTGTTAGTGGCACTTGAAAGTTTGTGAATACTGTAGCATTTTCTCTACTTCTGCATAAATATGACCTAAAATGTGATCAGATCTTCATGTATGTCCTAAAACTAGATAAAGAAAACCTAATTAAATAAATAGCACAAAAAACATTACACTTGTTCCTTTATTTATTGAGAAAATGTTCCAATATTACAAGTATTTGCTGGAAAAAGTATGTGAGCCTTTAGGATTATCAACTCATTTAAAAGGGAAATTTATAAGTATAATTTTGAAATGGTCTAGTTTCTTTCTCCACAGCTTTTGTCCACCCTACACCCAGCTCCAGGCAGAGAGTGTAGGACCGGCAGCATGCAATAACTGTAGACGCAGATACACGACACTATTCAGTAAATAAAAGTTTTATTGGAATCAAGGGAAAATTGTCCTTCATCGACCTACACCAAGAATGGCATTCATTTACGTTATTATTACTTAGGATAAATATCGCCCAACAAACCACAGGATTTGGACGCAAAACTTCATCTGACCGAATAACGCAACCAGAAGTTTGACCCTGCCCCACTCTTTCACTTCCCCCGCATTGTTCCAGTAAGAATGCAAGAGGATCACATCAGCAACTGGCCTAAACCACAAGGGTTTAACTGGCCCTAACTGTCAGAGGGGCAGTGCCAAAGGGCGTTGCACTGTCTGTGGGGGGGGGGGGGTGGGGGTGAGGGGTGATGAGGGGATGGAGAGAGTGGGAGAGGGAGGGAGAGGGAGAGGGAGAGAGAGAGAAATTTGGGAGAGAGAGGGGGAGGGGGAGAGAGAAGGGAAGGGGAAGAGGGGATAAAAAGGGTGAAGGGGAAGGGGAAGAGGGACAGAGGGAAGAGAGGGGGAAGGGGGAGGGAGGTAAAGAGGGTGAAGGGGAAGGGGTAAAGAGGGTGAGGGGAAGAAGGGTAAAGAGGGTGAGGGGAAGAGGGGGTAAGAGGGGGTGAGAGGGGGGAGAGGGGGAGGGAAAGAGGGGAAGGGAAAGGAGGGGGGAAAGGGAGAGGGGAAAGGGAAAGGGAAAGAGTGGGGGTGGGAGAGAGAGGAGGGTGAAGGTGGGGGAAACACACACACAGTTGCTAGGAATTTTTGAAATGTTGATTTCCAATAACCATTAGGTACGAGTCTGAATGGAAAATACCCATCAGCTGTTACATGCAGTGCATCCTGCTGTTACTATTGAAACGTTTCTAATTCTGGTATTGTGTTTGAAAACTATAAAGCTACAAGAGTGAAATTCTGTGACTCTGCAGCAGTAAGTACACACACGCCTCGGTGAAAATGAGGGGAAGTTGAAGTTCCATGGATTGAACCCTTGGGGACGGGGGAGGGGGGTGTAGTTTGAAACTTAATGTTAGATCAAAATAGAAGCTGTTCATTCCATGGTCTGTAGTGAGTTAGCTTCAAAACCACACAGATGTAAAGATACAGCTGTCAGTGAAGTGTCATACGTGGCCAGTGACTGGAAGTCGGTTGACCCCTGAATGATATGCAGGGTTCAGGGGGCTGGAGAAAGGATAGGTTCTCCAGTGTCAATTGCTGTATGGAGATTATTGTAACGTCTTCACCGCAAGTAAAAATACTTACAACAGAATGAGGAACAGGTTCACTTGACACTTAGTAAAATCCCTAGCTGGTCAGGACCTCTGCATGACTGGAAATTTCTGACACGGTATTAGATTTATCACTCTTCTATGATGTGAATTTCTTTGCAGCAGTAGTACAGTGAAAAGACTTAAAATTACAGATCAACACACACAAAATATTGGAGGAACTCAGCAGGTTGGACCGCACCTGTTGAGAAGAGTACAAGTCGATGTTTTGGGCCAAGGCTCTTCATCAGGAGTGGAGGAAAAAAAAGATGAGGAGTTTGAGTTAGAAGGTGGTGGGGGGGTAGATACAGAAGATGAAAGGTAAAACCGTGGTGGGAGGAGAGGTGAACTAACTAGCTGGGAAGTTTATTGGTGAAAGGGATACAGGGCTGGAGAAGGGGGAATCTGATAGCAGAAGACAAAAGGCCATGGAAGGAAGAAAGGGGGGAGTAACACCAGTGGGAGGTGATGGGCAGGCAAGGAGATAAGGTGAGAGATAGGAATGGAGAATGGGGAGTGGTGAAGGGGAGGGGGGGGGGGATTACCAGAAGTTTGTGAAATCAATGTTCATGCCATCAGATTGGAGGCTACCCAGAGGGAATAAAGATGTTGCTCCCCCAACCATAGCGTGGCCTCATTGCGACAGCAGAGGAGGTTATGGACTGACATGTCTATGGCCTCCACCAGCATCCGCTTCCAGTGCATAGCTCTCTGTAATGTCTGCCGTCTCCAACGGGATCCCACCACCAAGCACACCTTTCCCTGCCCCGCCCCACTTACTGCTTTCCACAGGGATCGCTCCCTAAGCAACTCCTTTGACCATTCGTCCCAACCCACTCATCTCCCTCCCGGCACTTAAGCTTGTAAGCGGAACAAATGCCACACCTGCCCCTACACCTCCTCCCTCACTACCATTCACAGCCCCAGACAGTCCTTCCAGGTGAGGCGACATGTAGATCGAACTCCACCTGCCCCTTCTCAGCCCAGCTCTGCATCCTATCAATATCCCATTGTAACCTATGGCAACTTCCTACACAATCCTCAACACCACCAACCCGTGGGGGGGAGAGGTTCCGACCAGGGAGATAGAGAGCAATATGGTGTCATGACAACAACCTTCCCTTCAGTGTCAACAAAACTGAAAAGCTGTGTACAGTCAGCCCTCCTTATGCGCGAATTCAACCAACCGCGAATCGCGAAAACCCGGAAGTGCTCTTCCAGCACTTGTTGTTCGAGCATGTACAGACTTTTTTCTCTTGTCATTATTCCCTAAAGAATGCAGTATAAAAACTATTTTACATAGCATTTACATTGTATTAGGTATTATAAGTAATCTAGAGATGATTTAAAGTATACGGGGGGATGTGCGTGGGTTATCGTGGATCGGAATCGAAAAAAATCGGAAGTTCTCTTATTAAGTATGTTGGAACAGGTACATCCGGTATTATTTAGCGACAGTCAAACATTTGTCTTAGTGTATTGTATATATTTTACCTTTCTATGCATATAAAATGCTTAAGAAAGTATGTTTCAGCACTGGGAGGATCAAAACCAGGGTGTTAGGGTCGAGGAAGAGGAAAATAGAAGTAAGTCAAGGAAGTCCTGCTGTTCAGGAGGATTTAAACTAATGTGGCAGGGGGGTGGGAACAAGTGCAGGGAGACAGAGGGCTGTAAAATGAGGGTAGAAGCAAAAAGTAGTAAGGTGAAAAGTAAAAGTGGCAGGCAGGCAAATCCAGGGCAAAAATCAAAAAGGGGCACCTTTCAACATAATTGTATAAACAATCCTGAAGGCTTTGTGTGTCAATGCGAGGAGCATTTGTAACAAGGTGGATGAACTGAATGTGCAGATAGTTATTAATGAATATGTTATAGTTGGGATCACAGAGACATGGCTCCAGGGTGACCAAGGATGGGAGCTCAACATTCAGGGATATTCAATATTCAGGAGGGATAGACAGGAAAGAAAAGGAGGTGGGGTAGCCTTGCTGGTTAGAGAGGAGGTTAACGCAATAGAAAGGAAGGACATTAGCCTGGAGGATGTGGAATCGATATGGGTAGAGCTGCATAACTCTAAGGGGCAGAAAACGCTGGTGGGAGTTGTGTACAGGCCACCTAACAGTAGTATTGAGGCTGGGGATGGCATTAAACAGGAAATTAGAAATGCGTGCAATAAAGGAACAGTAGTTATAATGGGTGACTTCAATCTACATATAGATTGGGTGAACCAATTTGGTAAGGGTGTTGAGGAAGAGGATTTCTTGGAATGTATGTGGGATGGTTTTCTGAACCAACATGTTGAGGAACCAACTAGAGAGCAGGCCATTCTAGATTGGGTATTGAGCAATGAGGAAGGGTTAGTTAGCAACCTTGTCGTGCGAGGCCCCTTGGGTAAGAGTGACCATAATATGGTGGAATTCTTCATTAAGATGGAGAGTGACATAGTTAATTCAGAAACAAAGGTTCTGAACTTAAAGAAGGGTAACTTTGAAGGTATGAGACGTGAATTAGCTAAGATAGACCGGCAAATGATACTTAAAGGGTTGACGGTGGATATGCAATAGCAAGCATTTAAAGATCGCATGGATGAACTACAACAATTGTTCATCCCAGTTTGGCAAAAGAATAAACCAGGGAAGGTAGTGCACCCGTGGCTGACAAGGGAAATTAGGGATAGTATCAAGTCCAAAGAGGAAACATACAAAATAGCCAGAAAAAGCGGCACACCTGAGGACTGGGAGAAATTCAGGGAGTCCAGCAGAGGAGGACAAAGGGCTTAATTAGGAAAGGGAAAATAGATTATGAGAGAAAGCTGGCAGGGAACATAAAAACTGACTGTAAAAGCTTTTATAGATATGTGAAAAGAAAAAGATTGGTTAAGACAAATGTAGGTCCCTTACAGTCAGAAACAGGTGAATTGATCATGGGGAACAAAGACATGGCAGACCAATTGAATAACTACTTTGGTTCTGTCTTCACTAAGGAGGACATAAATAATCTTCCAGAAATAGTAGGGGACCGAAGGTCTAGTGAGATGGAGGAACTGAGGGAAATACATGTTAGTAGGGAAGTGGTGTTAGGTAAATTGAAGGGATTAAAGGCAGATAAATCCCCAGGGCCAGATGGTCTGCATCCCAGAGTGCTTAAGGAAGTAGCCCAAGAAATAATGGATGCATTAGTGATAATTTTTCAAAACTCTTTAGATCCTGGATTAGTTCCTGATGATTGGAGGGTGGCTAAAGTAACCCCACTTTTTAAAAAAGGAGGGAGAGAGAAACTGGGGAATTATAGACCGGTTAGCCTGACATCGATGGTGGGGGAAATGCTAGAGTCAGTTATCAAAGATGTGATAATAGAACATTTGGAAAGCGGTGAAATCATCGGACAAAGTCAGCATGGATTTGTGAAAGGAAAATCATGTCTGACGAATCTTATAGAATTTTTTGAGGATGTAACTAGTAGAGTGGATAGGGGAGAACCAGTGGATGTGGTATATTTGGATTTTCAAAAGGCTTTTGACAAGGTCCCACACAGGACATTAGTGTGCAAACTTAAAGCACACAGTATTGGGGGCATGGTATTGACGTGGATAGAGAATTGGTTGGCAGACAGGAAGCAAAGAGTGGGAGTAAACGGGACCTTTTCAGAATGGCAGGCAGTGACTAGTGGGGTACCACAAGGCTCAGTGCTGGGACCCCAGTTGTTTACAATGTATATTAATGATTTAGATGAGGGAATTAAATGCAGCATCTCCAAGTTTGCGGATGACACGAAGCTGGGCAGCGGTGTTAGCTGTGAGGAGGATGCAGGGTGACTTGGATAGGTTAGGTGAGTGGGCAAATTCATGGCAGATGCAATTTAATGTAATAAATGTGAGGTTATCCACTTTGTTGCAAGAACAGGAAAACAGATTATTATCTGAAAGGTGGCCGATTAGGAAAAGGGGAGATGCAACGAGACCTGGGTGTCATTGTACACTAGTCATTGAAGGTGGGCATGCAGGTACAGCAGGTGGTGAAAAAGGCAAATGGTATGTTGGCATTCATAGCAAAAGGATTCGAGTACAGGAGCAGGGAGGTTCTACTGCAGTTGTACAAGGCCTTGGTGAGACCACACCTGGAGTATTGTGTGCAGTTTTGGTCCCCTAATCTGAGGAAAGACATTCTTGACATAGAGGGAGTACAGAGAAGGTTCACCAGATTGATTCCTGGGATGGCAGGACTTTCATATGAAGAAAGACTGGATCGACTAGGCTTATACTCACTGGAATTTAGAAGATTGAGGGGCGATCTTATTGAAACGTATAAAATTCTAAAGGGATTGGACAGGCTAGATGCAGGAAGATTGTTCCCGATGTTGGGGAAGTCCAGAACGAGTGGTCACAGTTTAAGGATAAAGGAGAAGCCTTTTAGGACCGAGATGAGGAGAAACTTCTTCACACAGAGAGTGGTGAATCTGTGGAATTCTCTGCCACAGGAAACAGTTGAGGCCAGTTCATTGGCTATATTTAAGAGGGAGTTAGATATTGGCCCTTGTGGCTAAAGGGATCAGGGGTATGGAGAGAAGGCAGGTACAGGGTTCTGAGTTGGATGATCAGCCATGATCATACTGAATGGCGGTGCAGGCTCGAAGGGCCAAATGGCCTACTCCTGCACCTATTTTCTACGTTTCTATGTTTCTAGAACACAAAACCCAAAACCCAATAATTGAACCACTGTGCTGCGTAGTAATAATTGTAGCTTTCATCGGGGCAGGGCCTTTCTCACTTTATCCTTTAAAATTGTTCCAATTGTTGACCGACTGTAGCCTAATGCTTTTCCAATGACCGATGGCATTTCACCTCTTTACGATCGCTTTATTATTTCCATTTTATTTTCAATCGTGATTGTGATTATTTTCGTGAACAGAAACACTGCGGATTCAGAGCTCTGGCGCCGGGTCCTAATGTCCATCGCACTGAGACAGGTTAAATAAGGTCTGGGGTTCTGCTGGGTCCTAAGGTCCACCGCATTGAGACAGGTTGAATAAGGGACTTCAGCATCCGCGTTTTTTGGTATCCGCGAAGGGTCCCAGAACCAATCCCTCGCGGATAAGGAGGGCCGTCTGTATTGATTTCAGGTGGGGGTGGGCTGTGCACCCGCTCCCCTGTGGAACGGTCTTGTGGAGTTGGAGAGGATTGAGAGCTGCAAATTCCTACGTGTGAACACCATCAATATTCTAATCCTGGCCTAACCACATAAATCCCTCTGCCAAGGAAGTTCACCAGCACCTTTCCTCAGGGTGTTAATGAAATATGGAATGTCCACTTCCGACACCTACAACTTTTTTTTATTATATAACCATATAACAATCACAGCACGGAAACAGGCCATTCCGGCCCTCCTAGTCCGTGCCGAACTCTTAATCTCACCTAGTCCCACCTACCCGCACTCAGCCCATAACCCTCCACTCCTTTCCTGTCCATATACTTATCCAATTTTACCTTAAATGACACAACTGAACTGGCCTCTACTACTTCTACAGGAAGCTCATTCCACACAGCTATCACTCTCTGAGTAAAGAAATACCCCCTCGTGTTTCCCTTAAACTTTTGCCCCCTAACTCTCAAATCATGTCCTCTCGTTTGAATCTCCCCTACTCTCAATGGAAACAGCCTATTCACGTCAACTCTATCTATCCCTCTCAAAATTTTAAATACCTCGATCAAATCCCCCCTCAACCTTCTACGCTCCAATGAATAGAGACCTAACTTGTTCAACCTTTCTCTGTAACTTAAGTGCTGAAACCCAGGTAACATCCTAGTAAATCGTCTCTGCACTCTCTCTAATTTATTGATATCTTTCCTATAATTCGGTGACCAGAACTGTACACAATATTCCAAATTTGGCCTTACCAATGCCTTGTACAATTTTAACATTACATCCCAACTTCTGTACTCAATGCTCTGATTTATAAAGGCCAGCGTTCCAAAAGCCTTCTTCACCACCCTATCTACATGAGACTCCACCTTCAGGGAACTATGCACTGTTATTCCTAGATCTCTCTGTTCCACTGCATTCCTCAATGCCCTACCATTTACCCTGTATGTTCTATTTGGATTATTCCTGCCAAAATATAGAACCTCACACTTCTCAGCATTAAACTCCATCTGCCAACGTTCAGCCCATTCTTCTAACCGGCATAAATCTCCCTGCAAGCTTTGAAAACCCACCTCATTATCCACAACACCTCCTACCTTAGTATCATCAGCATACTTACTAATCCAATTTACCACCCCATCATCCAGATCATTTATGTATATTACAAACAACATTGGGCCCAAAACAGATCCCTGAGGCACCCCGCTAGTCACCGGCCTCCATCCCGATAAACAATTATCCACCACTACTCTCTGGCATCTCCCATCTAGCCACTGTTGAATCCATTTTATTACTCCAGCATTAATACCTAATGACTGAACCTTCTTAACTAACCTTCCATGTGGAACTTTGTCAAAGGCCTTGCTGAAGTCCATTTTACTACATCCACTGCCTTACCCTCGTCAACATTCCTCGTAACTACTTCAAAAAATTCAATAAGGTTTGTCAAACATGACCTTCCATGCACAAATCCATGCTGGCTACTCCTAATCAGATCCTGTCTATCCAGATAATTATAAATACTATCTCTAAGAATACTTTCCATTAATTTACCCACCACTGATGTCAAACTGACAGGTCTATAATTGCCAGGCTTACTTCTAGAACCCTTTTTAAACAATGGAACCACATGAGCAATACGCCAATCCTCCGGCACAATCCCCGTTTCTAATGACATCTGAAAGATCTCTGTCAGAGCTCCTGCTATCTCTACACAAATTTCCCTCAAGGTCCTGGGGAATATCCGGTCAGGACCCGGAGATTTATCCACTTTTAAATTTCTTAAAAGCGCCAGTACTTCCACCTCTTTAATTGTCATAGGTTCCATAACTTCCTTACTTGTTTCCCACACCTTACACCATTCAATATCCTTCTCCTTCGTGAATACCGAAGAGAAGAAATCGTTCAAAATCTCTCCCATCTCCCTCGGCTCCACACATAGCTGACCACCCTGATTCTCTAAGGGACCAATTTTATCCCTCACTATCCTCTTGCTTTTAATATAACTGTAGAAGCCTTTCGGATTTACTTCCACCTTATTTGCCAAACCAAACTCGTAACTTCTTTTAGCTTTTCTAATCTCTTTCTTAAGTTTCCTTTTACATTCTTTATATTCCTCGAGCAATTCCTTTACTCCATGCTGCCTATATCTATTGTTGACATCCCTCTTTTTTCGAACCAAGTTTCTAATATCCCTTGAAAACCATGGCGCTTTCCAACCTTTAACCTTTCCTTTCAACCAAACAGGAACATAAAGATTCTGTACCCTCATAATTTCACCCTTAAATGACCTCCATTTCTCTATTACATCCTTCCCATAAAACAACTTGACCCAATCCACTCTCTCTAAATCCCTGCGCATCTCCTCAAAGTTAGGATGCACCATATAGTGTTCAGTCTGGACGCATAACTGCTCGGCACAAGAGCTGCTTCGTCTGTGACCACAAGAAACTGCAGAGAGTTGTGGACACAGCTCAGCACGTCACGGAAACCAGCCTCACCTCCCCTACACTTCCTGTTGCCTCAGTAAAGCAGCCAGCAGAAGCAAAGATCCCTCCCACCCCGGATTTCTCTCTTCTCCCCTCTCCCATCAGGCAGAAGGTACTAAATCAGGGGTGTCAAACTCATTTTAGGTCACGGGCTGGATTGTGCAAAATGCAGCTTCATGTGGGCCGGATCAGTCGGACGCGTGCGAACGCAGCTTTCGTTGCCTCCGTTTTTTCAGCCTGGTCTCATGTGTCTCAGTCTCTGCTATAACTACAAAGTGTTTCACTTTACAAATTCCGTTTCTTATGAAGAAGACTGCCGAGCAAGACTGCCGAATAAACACTAAAAACCCTGAAAACCTGGTACCTGAATAAACTCAGCATTAGCCATATCATACGCCATAGGCGCTTCAATTACTGGGGCCAGCTTTAATAGTAATTAGATATTATCTCGCGGGCCAAAGATAATTCCACCGCGGGCCGGATTTGGCCCGCGGGCCTTGAGTTTGACATATATGTACTAAACCCTTAAGGCTCAAGGACAGCTTCTACCCCTCGATTATTAGACTTGAAAGTGGTTCCCTAGAACAATAAAATAGATTCTTACTATCTATCTCGTTATGATCTTGCACCTTACTAGTTACCTGCACTGTACTTTCTCTGTAGCTGTTACCCTTTGTTTGCATTGTTTTTTAAAATTCTGTTCTGCCTCATTCCATTGTGTAATGATCCTATCAGTATGAACAAGCTTTTCACTGTATCTCATTAGGTGACAATAGTAAACAATTCCAATTCCAATTTCACCACTTTCTGTGTAAAAAAAAGCTTGCTCCACACATCTCCTTTGAACTCAGCTGCTCACCTCAAAGGCATGCTATCTGGTATTAGATGTTTCAACCCTGGGTAAATTCCCCTCTCCTAATTATACAGATCTCCCTGCAGCTTTGGCTGCTCTAGTGGAAGTTTGCAAGACATCGATGAAAAATGAGAAACAAAGAAGTTCTATCAAGTTGTGGAAAGTCAGTGGTGCTCAGAGGTCACAGTAGTTCAGAGAAGAGAGTAAAAGCAAGACAAGTCTATTCCTCTGAACTTTTGGTATCGAGCCTGAGCCCTTAGATTAAAGATTAAGATTAAAGATTAGATTTTTTTTTTACATTGAAACAGACAGTGAAATGTATCATTTGTGTCAACAACCAATAGTCTGAGGATGTGCTGGGGTCAACCACAAGTGCCGCCAAGGTTCTGGCGTCAACAAAGCATGCCCACTGTTTATTCACCCCACCGCACGTCTTTGGAAGCTGGAGCACCTGGAGGAGACCTGGGTAGTCATGAGGCAAGAACACACAAACTTCTTGCAGACAGTGGCAGTGGCGGGAAGCAAGTTACTTTTGGCAGGCTGAAATCAACTCGAGAAGCTGCTCATTGGCGATGCAGCACAAAGTTTAAAAAGAGTACCGGAGCTTTCAGCTTTCTTTCAGTGGGATGAAATCAGCACAAGGCCAATAAAAAGAAAGTGGGTGGAAGCGGAGTGGCTGTTTTTGGAATGGGCCAGTGTTGGATGACTGTTAGAAGAGGGAAAGGGAATAGGCAGCCAATGCAGAGTACCCCTGTGGCCACTCCCATCAGTAATGACTACACCGCTTTGGATTCCATTAGGAGGTGTGAGGAGGGGGGAATAACCTACTGGAGAAAGCCACAGCAACCAGGTCTCTAGGATTATCTGGCTCTGTAGCTTAGAAGGGAAGTAAGGAATAGTGGAGTGCAGTAGTCATAGGGAATTCTATGATTAGGGGAGCAGAAAGAGATTCTGTGGAGGTGATAGAGACACCCAGGTGATATGCCACCTCCCAGATGCTTGGGCCAGGGATATCTCAGGTTGAGTACACGGCATTCTAAAGGGGGAAGGTGAACAGCTGTAAGCCATGGTACATATTGGTACCAACGTTATAGGTAGGAAAAGGGAGGAAATCTTGAAGAGAGAATGTAGGAAGTTAAACAGAGAGCTGAACAGCAGGACCAGCAGGGAGGCAATCTCTGGATTGCTGTCTGCATTAAGTGTCAGTGAGAATAAGATGAATGTGTGGCTGAGGAATTGGTGCATGGGGCAAGGGGTTCAGATTTCTGGATCACTGGGATCTCTTCTGGGGAAGTTATGACCTGTACAAAAGGGACGGGTTACACCCGAACCTCAGGGGGACCAATATCCTTGCGGGCAGGTTTGGTAGAGCTGTTGGGGAGGGTTTAAACTAATTTGGCAGGGGGATGGGAACCAGAGTGAGAGGGCTAAGAATGGGTCAGTTAGTACACAGTATGTTGTGAGGATGTGAAGAACAGGTAGATGTTAGGGCAAAGTTGTACTCAGTGGAATTAGTTGAATTATAACAGGGGGCCAAAATTGAAAAGGGTGATGAATACAGGACCGAAGGTGTTATATCTGAATGCACACCGTACAGTTGGCCCTCCTTATCCGCGAGTTCCGCATGCGCAAATTCAACCAACCGCGAATCGAGAAAACCCAGAAGTGCTCTTCCAGCATTCATTGCTCGAGCATGTACAGACCTTTTTTCTTGTCATTATTCCCTAAACAATACAGTATAACAACTATTTACATAGCATTTACATTGTATTAGGTATTACAAGTAATGTAGAGATGATTTAAAGTATACGGGAGGATGTGCGTGGGTTATCGTGGATTGGGATTGAAAAAAATCAGAAGTTCTCTTACTAAGTAAGTCGGAACAGCTACATCCAGTATTATTTAGCATCAGTTAGTCAAACATTTGTCTTAGAAAATAGTATATATTTTACCTTTCTATGCATATAAAACACTTAAGAAACGTATGTATTTTAATAATTAAACCACTGTGTTGCTTAGTAATAATTGTAGCTTTCATCGGGGCAGGGCCTTTCTCACTTTATCCTTTAAAACTGTTCCGATCATTGACCGACTGTAGCCTAACGCTTTTCCAATGACCGATGGCGTTTCACCTCTTTTCGATCGCTTTATTATTTCCACTTTATTTTCAATCATGATCGTGATTATTTTTGTGAACAGAAACACTGTGGATTCAGAGCTCTGCCGGGTCCTAAAGACCACTGCTCTGAGACAGGTTAAATAAGGTCTGGGGTTCAGCTGTGTCCAAAAGTCCACCGCACTAAAACAGATTAAATAAGGGACTTGAACATCTGTGTTTTTTGGTATCCGCAAGGGGTCCCGGAACCAATCCCTTGCAGATAAGGAGGGCCGACTGTATATGGAATAAGGTGGATAATCTTGTGGCACAATTAGAGATTGGCGGGAATGAGATTCTGGGCATTTCTGAGCCATGGCTGAAAGATCATAGTTGGGAGTTTAACATCTAAGGATGTGCACTGTATTGAAAAAACAGGCAGGGAGGCAGAGGGGCTGGGGGTGGCTGTGTTGGTAAAAAATGAAATCAAATCCTTGTAAAGAGGAGACACAAGATCAGAAGATGTAGAATCCTTGTGGATAGAGTTAAGAAACTACAAAGGTAAAACAACGCTGATTAGAGTTATATACAGGCCTCTGAAGAGTAGCCAGGATGTGGGCTACAAGTTACAATGGAAGATAGAAAAGGCATGTAAAAAGGGGTATCTTGCAATAATCAATATGCAGGTAGATTGGGAAAATCCAGTTGATGCTGGATCCAAAGTGAGAGAGTTTGTAGAATGCCTACGAGATGGTTTTTTAGAACACCTCGCGGCTGAGCTCACAAAGGGAAAGACAATTCTGGATTGGGTGTTCTGTAATGATCCAAATTTGACTAGGAAGCTTAAGGTAAAGGAACTCTTAGGAAGCAGTGATCATAAGACAGAAGAATTCACATTGCAGTTTGAAAAGGAGAAGATAAAATTGAATGTGGAGTAAAGGGAGTTATCAGAGGCCTGAGAGAGCAGGTGGCCAAAATTGGCTAGAAGGGGACATTGAGGAATGAAGACAGAACAGCACTAGCTGGTGTTTTGAGGTGGGGGTGGGGGGGAAGGTTCAGGAAGGATACATCCCAAAAATGAAGAAGTATTCGAGGATGAGACAACCGTAGCCGTCAAGGGAAGTCAAAGATAGCATAAACGCAAAAGAGAAGGCATATCATATAGCAAAAATTAGAGGGAAAGTAGATGATTGGGAAGCTTTTAATAACCAATAGAAGGCAACTAATAAATCCACAAGCACAAAAATGAAATATGAAGGTGTAATGCCCTGGTTCATACTTTTACTGTTATGCTGTATGTATTTCATTTTGGCAGTTCTATAAATGCAGTCTGTTCTGTTTTCAGCTTGTCTGGGTTCTTGTTGAAGATAAGGGATGAGGAGGAATGTGTTCCATCCAATTAGGATGGTCAGATTTAGGGGAGGTTTCTCTGGTGAGGGACACTAAGGCTGGGCTTGGAGCTTTTGTTCGAGAGGAGATGAAAAGAGAAGACACTGGGGAGAGTGATTGTAGCGTATGTTCCAGTGGGAGACCCGTTTGTTTGAGATGGATTGCGAGCGACGTTCGGAAGGCGGTGTGTGCTTTCAGGTTGACTGGGGGCCCAGCGTGTGAGTGACAGAGAAGTTCAAGATCAGCTCCAACTTGTGCACCTTTAACTGTTTAATTAAAATGGGCCCTTTTCTTTATGTTATTCTTCACTAACCCTTCAGTTGAGAGTCATAAATATAATTCCTTTAATTGTATGCAGTGTACTGTCTGTTATTTTGTGGCATTAATGTGTAACGGTAGCAAGTGACACAGCATCCACACAAACAGGGGTTCGGGGGTGGGAGTGCGCCTCATCTCATGAGTTTGATGGGGCTGGAGGTTGTTTTTCCCTAGACTTACACAGCCGAGGAAACCAGGGGGTTTCAAAGGTAAGCTAGCCAATAATATAAAAGAGGATGCAAGAAGTTTTTTTCAGATAAACTGTATAAAGAGCAAAAGAGAGACAAGAGTGGATATCAAACCACTGTAAAATGATGCTGGTGAGGTAGTAATGGGGGACAAAGAAATGGTGGAGGAACTTAGTAAGTATTTTGCATCAGTCTTCACTGTGGAAGATGCCAGAAATGCAGGAATGTCAGGGGGCAGAAGTGAATGTCATTGCTATCACTAAAAAGAAGGTGCTCTGGAAACTGAAATGTCTGAAGGTAGATAAGTCACCTGGACCAGGTGGACTGCACCTTAGGGTTCTAAAAGAGGTGGCTGAAGAGATTGTGGAGGCATCAGTAATGATCTTTCAAGAATTACTAGAGACTGGAATGGTTTTTAAGGACTGGAAAATTTCAAATGTCACGCCACTCTTTAAAAAAAGGGAGGCAGAAGAAAGATAGGCCAGTTAGCCTGACTTCAGTGGTTGGAAAGATGTTGGAACCTATTAATTAAGATGAGGCTTCGGAGTACTTGGAGGCACATGACAAAATAGGCCCAAGTCTGCATGGTTTTCTGAAGGGGAAATCTTGCCTGACAAATCTGTTGGAATTCATTGAGGAAATAACAATCAGGATAGAGAAAGGAGAGTCAGTGGAAGTTGCTTATTTGGATTTTCATAAGGCCTTTGACAAAAGTGCCACACATGAGGCTACTTAACAAGTTAAGGGCCAATGGTATTATAGGAAAGGTACTAGCATGGATAGAAGATTGGCTGACTGGCAGGAGGCAAAGAGTGGGAATAAAGGAGGCTTTTATTGGTTGGCTGCCAGTTAACTAGTGGTGTGCCAGAGGTGTTGGTGTTGGGACTACGTCTTTTGATGTTGTACATCAAAGATAAGGATGCAGGAATTGATGCTTTGTGGCCAAGTTTGTGGATGATACAAAGATAGTGTTGAAACTATAAGACATAGGAGCACAATTAGGCCATTCAGCCCATCGAGTCTGTTCCGCCATTCCACCATACATGCTCCCGGATCCCACTCAACCTAACCTTCTCACCATAACCTTGACCAATCAGGAAACTATCAATGTTCACTTTAAATATACACACGGTCTTGGCCTCCACAGCTGTCTGTGGCAGAGCATTCCACAAATTCACTCCTCTGTAGCTAAAAAAAATACTTCCTTATCTCTGTTCTAAATGTCGAGCCTGTGCCCTCTAGTTCTGGACACCCTCATCATAGGAAACATCCTCTCCACATCCACCTTCTCTAGTCCTTTCAACGTTCGGTAGGTTTCAATGAGATCCCCCTGCATTCTTCTAAATTCCAGTGGAAATAAGCCCAAAGATGCTCCTCCAATGGTAACTCCTTCCTTCCTGGAATCATCCTCGTGAACCTCCTCTGGACTCTCTCCAATGACAATATATCCTTTCTGAGATATGGGGCCCAAAACTGTTTTCAATATTCCAAGTATGGCCTGACTAGTGCCTTATAAAGCCTCAGTATTATATCCTTGCTTTTACATTCTATTCCCCTTGAAATGAATGCCAACATTGCATTTGCCTTCTTTACCAGACTCAACCTGTAAATTAACATTCTGGGAGTCTTGCACAACGACTCCTAAGTCCCTTTGCACCTCTGATGTTTGAATTTTCTCCCCATTTAGAAAATAATTTGCACTTTTGTTCCTTTTATCAAAATGTATTATCATACATTTCCCAACGTTGTACTCCATCTGCCACTTTTTTGCCCATTCTTCCAATTTGTCTAAGTCCTTCTGCAAATTGATTGCTTCTTCAGCACTACCTACCCCTCCACCTATCTTTGTATAAGGAGGTCATGCTGAGCCCTTATAAGGCATCAGTCAAACCATAGTTGGGAGAATTGTAAGCAGTTCTGGGCCCCTTATCTAAGAACAGATGTGCTGGCATTGGAGAGGGTCCAGAGGAAGTTCACGAGACTGATCCCAAGAGGGTTAAAGTACAAAGAACATCTGATAACTCTGTACTCACTAGAGTTTAGAAGAATGAGGGGGTATCTCATTGCAACCTATTTAATATTGAAAGTTCTGGATAAAGTGGATGTGGAGAGGATGTTTCCTATAATGGGAAAGTCTAGGTCCAGAAGGCACAGCCTCAGAATTTTAGTCAGAAGGTGGTGAATCTGAGGAATTCATTGCTACGTGGCTGTGCAGTCTGCCATCGGGTATATTTAAGGTGAAGGGTGATAAGTTCTTGATTAATCGGAGTGTCAAACATTGTGGGGTCCTTTTCTGAATTATTTTCAAAACCTTCAATTCGTTGTTTAATCTCAGATGTTGACTATTATTAATTTTTATTACTGAAAAGGTATTTTACCTTTTTTTCTCCTTAATAAACAGCTTCAGTCTCGGTAAGGGTTAGATTCTTTATTTTGTAATAAATTAGTATATATCAATATAATTATAGATTAACTTACATGAATACGGGGTAATGAGATCGTTATTACGAACAGATATAATGTAATTGGTAGTTTTTTTAAATCTTTTTTTGATCCTTTATATATACTTTCCTGTACTCTGTATCCTTCTATGTAGAAATTAATAAAAATATTGGAAATAGGAGTGTCAAAGGTTATGGAGTAAAGACAGGAGAATAGAGTTGAGAGGGATAGTAAATCAGCCACGATGGAATAAAGGAGCTACTTGATCTATGCCTTATAATCGGTGTTTGCTGCTGATATGGGGATCCAAGTAAAACATGAAACCTCTGCTTACACTGGTAGCCGACTGCCCGCTCTCCTGTAGGAACTCCTCCAGGGTCACCATTTCACTGCCCGGTGAGGATGCTCTGGTCCTACTCTCCAGCGGCCTCTCTTTCACTCTCTGTAGCGTGCTGTATGACACCGGGCTCCTCCGAGACATTGCAGGGTCCAGCTTGGTGCTGGGGAGCGTGGTCGAGCTGGAGCGGTAGAGAGCATTCACTTTGGGGGCAGCTCCCACGTCTCGACTGGGGAGGAGATCTTCGCTGCTGAGGCTGTCTGCTCTGGCGTCCATCACCTCCGCAACACCTGTTGAAGAAGGACACAGTTCCACGTTTGTAAGCAATGAACTGGCAGTGTTAGCAGAAATCAGGTTCTAATCTCAAATACAATGGAGTCATGGGACAATTCAACATGAAAAGAGGCCTTCCAGCCCATCTAGTCTGTGCCCATATTCTGCCTGGTCTCATCTACCTGCACCTGGACCCTGCCCCTCACATCCACGTACCTACCCAAATTCCTCTTAAATGTTCAAATCGAACCCACATCCACCACTGGCAGTGTGTTTCACACTCTCACCACCCTCTGAGTGAATTGAATTGACTTTATTACTTACATCCTTCACATACATGAGGATTAAAAATCTTTACCTTACGTCTCCGTCTAAATGTGCAATTTATAGTAATTTGTAATAAACAGTATGTACAACAGGACAGTCAGTAGAGCATAGGAATATGATTGTGTCAGCGTGAATTAATCAGTCGGATGGCCTGGTGGAAGAAGCTGTCCCAGAGCCTGCTGGTCCTGGCTTTTATGCTGTGGTACCGTTTCCCGGATGGTAGCAGCTGGAACAGTTTGTGGTTGGGCTGACTCCAGTCCCCAATGACCGTTTGGGCCCTTTTCACACCCCTGTTGCTGTAAACGTCCTGAATAGTGGGAAGTTCACAACTACAGATGGGATGGGCTGTCCGCACCACTCTCTGCAGAGTCCTGCGACTGAGGGAAATACAGTTCCCATACCAGGCAGTGATGCAGCCAGTCAGGATGCTCTCAATTGTGCCCCTGTAGAAAGTCCTTAGGATTTGGGGACTCATGCCAAACTTCCTTCAACCATCTGAGGTGAAAGAGGTGCTGTTGTGCTTTTGTCTACTACACAGCCGGTGTGTACAGACCACGTGAGATCCTCAGTGATGTGTATGCCGAGGAGCTTAAAGCTATTTACTCTCTCACCCCCAGATCCATCGATACCAATAGGGATGAACCTGCTTCCATTCCTCTTGTAATCCACAACCAGCTCCTTTGTTTTTGTGACATTGAGGAAGAGGTTGATTTCTTGACACCACTGTGCTAGAGAGATAACTTCTTCTCTGTTATTATTTCGTTATTGAAAAGGCTCCCCCTCAGGTTCCCCTTAAGTATTTCAGTTTTTACTCTTAACCTATGACCTCCAGTTGTGGTCTCACTCAACCTCAATGGAAAAAAGCCCACTTGCATTTGCCATATCCGGATCCCTCATAATTCTGCATACCTCTATCAAATCTGCCCTCATTCTCTTCTGCTCTAGGGAATAAATCCAAACCTATCACCTTCCTCTATAACTCAGCTCCTCAAGTCCTGGCAATACCCTTGTAAATTTTCTCTGCACTCTTTTAATCTTATTGATATCTTTCCTGTAGGTGGTGACCAGAATTTCAAACTATACTCCAAATTAGGCTTCACCAACATCTTTTGCAACTTCAACATACCATCCCAACAATGTAACAGTTAATCAGAAGGGACAATATAGTGTAACAAATACGATGATTCTATCGCCTCTAGTTGTCTAGATCTTTTTGAGCTGACTTGGACAGCAATCTGACTTCAATGCCTCAACCCCAACTCGGATGGTGTGAGAACCTCATTTTCACTCTGGAAAGATATGGACACCTCAGAACACAAAGCTGTGAGGGAATTTGACAGCGGTGTTTAAAATTCACACGCAAACAATTTTTGGAAGCTACTTCCACCCAGAAACCAGACAGGAGAAGTGATTTGACTAAAAAGGTATGAGTAAAAATTATTATCAAATGTTACCATATACTACCTTGAAATTCATTTTCTTGCAGGCATCTACAGGAAAGTAAAGAAATAGAATAGAATGTACGAAAATCTCTGCAAGTCCACAAGAAAGGTCAAAGTCTGGTGTCTGCAGGCCCGAATCTGTATTGACTGGGCTGGAGGCTCATCCTGGGGTTAAAGGACCGTGTATGTGGGTGGTGGGAGGAAGGACTGGGGCTTGTTTTGCCCGTTATCTTGTTACTTGTTGCACTGCTGAGCACCGTGTGCATGCTGTGTTAACACCAGAATGTATGGTGACACTTGTGGGCTGATGCCAACACACCCTCGGCTGTATTGGCTGTTGACACAAATGATGTATTTCACTGAATGCAAGGGTTTATGATTATGCTGGTTGCTTTGCTGAGGCAGCAAGAACTACAGACAGAGTCCAAGGAGGTATGGTTATTTTCTACATTACTCTGATGATAACGTACTAAGATGGGCAGACTCTTGTTACCTCCAGCGTTTTGTTCAACAAACGGTACTTTAGTCCAGACTGGCTGGTTGCATTGGTCGGAACATCTCCATGACTTACCAAGGCTTGCATTTCCATTCTTGGCAAATTCCAATTCAAGTGACTGTGTCCGGAGGTCATCGTCCGAGTTAAAACCTTATTGAGTGAGGTAACGAGACAAATAGGAGTGAAGTTATCGATACCACAGGTTCACTTGTGTAAGCTACCAATCACATCTTTCCTTAATTGCAATACTCCACACAAAATCAAACTGGCGCCAATGGCAACCACTACAATGTGTTTGGAGGGGGCCTATGGTTGTTTCTTTACATGGAGAAACCAAAGCATTCATAACTCATCTCTGGGACTACAGCAAGGTTCAATGTTTCAATGAACGTGTGACAAATACGGTTAATCTTGTATCTTTTTAAATGCCACTTTCCTACACTCTCCCCATACCCCTGGATTCTACATACTTCTGAGCCATTCACAAATCCAAGCAACTGCTTAAATCAACGACCATACCTCGGGACAGGTCTGCTCCTCTGTACGTCATTAAGAATTTTCAAGGATGTTATTAAACCGGAAAGGGTGCAGGAACGATTTACCAGGAGTGGAGGGGGTGAATTAAAAGGAGAGTCTGGACAAGCTGGAACATTGTTTCCTCTTGATCTCATAGAGGTTTATAAGATCCTGAGGGTCATGGATATGATGATTGGCCAAAGTTACTTTTCCCCAGAGTAGGGGAGTCTAAAGCTAGAGGGCACAGGTTTAAGGTGAGGGTATATGGAGTGAGCTGCTAGAGGAAGTGACACAATTAGAACATTTAAGAGACTATCAGATAGGTTCATGAATAGAAATGGTTTATAGTGATCTAGCTTAAACAGATCAAGTAGGTCTAGCCTGGTTGGCATGGTCAATTTGATTCAAAGGGCCTGGTTCCAAGACTCTCTCAAGTCAAGTCACTTTTTATTGTTATTTTGACCATAATTGCTGGTACAGTACACAGTAAAAATGAGACAATGTTTTTCAGGACCATGGTGCTACATGAAACAGTACAAAAACTACACTGAACTACGTAAACCAACACAAAAACTACACTAGACTACAGACCTACCCAGGACTGCATAAAGTACACAGGACAGTGCAGGCATTATAATAAACAAGACAATAGGCACAGCAGAGGGCAGTAGGTTGGTAGTCTGACGATTTGGGGGGAAATCTGTTACATAAACAATCAGCTGAATGGCGGCGTCTGGGATTCTGTCCGTTTCTGTACTCCGGCCGAGTATTTCGTTACCACAGATGTAGTCCAGTTTAATGCCCATTGGAGAGCAGAATGGACGGGAGAGCCGGCCGGCTGGGGCTTGCTTTTTTCCTGGCACGGACTCCTGCCCGCTCGCCTCGACTCCGCTTCCTCGCACAAAGCTTACGCTGTCCCCAACTCCGGCCACCGGCATCAGGCGACTCCGCGGACTGCAGGCCCGATTCCCTCAGCAAGCCGAGGTCACGCAATCTAACCAGCAGACTTCTACTTCTCCATCTGCTTCTACTTTAAAACTATACAAAACTCTTCTTCCACTTCTCTCTTCTCACCCCCTCCTATCAGGCAGAAGATACGAGAACCTGAAAGTACACACCCCTAGGCTCACGGACAGCTCCTATCCCACTGTTGTCAGACTATTAAATAGCTCCCTAGTATGATAAGATGGACTCTGGACTCACAATTTACTCGTTATGATCTTGTACCTTACTGTTTATCTGTACTGCATTCTCTCTGTAGCTGTCACACTTGTCATTGTTTTTGATGTATCTTGTTTTACTGTGTCATGAGTTGATCTGTATGAACGGTTTGTAAAACAAGTTTTTCCACTGTTTCACGGTACATGTGACAATAATAAACCATTTCCAATACACTTTAAGGACGAAAGTTCCCAAAACTTGAAACCTTCAGCAAAAAAGTTGTCTCATCTTTACTGTCAATAGGGGGCGCTTCAGTGTTTTTAAAAACAGAACCTGAGTTGTAAGATTGTCCCTTGAGAGGAAAGACACTCTCCACATACAATCTGTCAAGACCCCTTAGGATCTTGTTCTCGTTCACTCTTCTAAACTCCAGAGACGTTTCAGAGTCTCTTCTGGACAGAGTGAGTTGATAAAAATCTGGACTGCACCTTCTGAGGAAGTGGTGGAATTTCTAACCAGCTGAATGCTGAGTCAACTTCCAGGGCTAATTCTCAAGTACCAAAACTCCAGATTACTCTACTGAACAGGGTCAAGTGGACCGTTGCACTGAACGAAGTGGTTACATATCTGGAGTAAAGGTTAAAAATCAAACTGCAGGGTGAGAAAGAATCATCTTAATGATAAAGCTGAGGTTCTGTGGAACAGATGTGAAGAGTTCAATTCCACTTGGAGGAGAGGTCAGAGCCATGACGCATATGAAAGTCTGCAGCCTTTAAATTCAAGAGAAAGTGGAAGTTGCAACCACAGTGTAAAGTGCACAGGCATTTCACAGGAATTTGGAGAAGCACTTTCTATTAACTGCATTTCTGGGTTTAGTGAAGTAGGAGGGGAATTACAGGTTAGCCAAGATGAGCACTGTACTCCATTTCAGATTTTCATCTCTAATCTCAGTACATACTGTAGAACATACATCAGTACTGTACAGGCTCTTCGGCCCAAATTGTTGTGCTGGCCTTTTAACCTACTTTGAGATCAAACCTACTCTTCCCTCCTACATAACCTTCCATTTTTCTGTCAGGTTGCCCTTAAATATTTAACCTTTCACCTTTAACCTATATCCTCTGGTTCTTGTCTCACCCAGTCTCAGTAGGGAGAGCCTGCTCACATTTAGCCTATCGATGCCACTCTTGTCTATCGAATCTCCCCTCATTCTCCTGTAAATAAAACTTTCCTTACCTTTGGCTTTGGTGCGGTGCCAGCTGTTGAATTTGGGGGGGGTGTGCGAGGGGGTGAGGTGGATGGCGGAGGTGGAGTACGCCATGGACCCCAGTTCCGCCCGGCGGTGACGCATCCCAGCGACGCTCTCGGGGCTTGGGTTCGCACTGGGGAGGGGCGTGGAACTGAGAGGGGGCTTCCTGTCCCTCTGGCCTTCGCTGGGGACTGAAAGAGACAAGAAGAGTGCATGATTACCGTCCTGTTTCTCACGGGTTTGCATGGGGAATCTGAGGCACAGACAGCAGCTGAACAAGATCTGGGCAGACTGCTACTGCTATCAACAGACAGTGTGACAGTGATTAGGTAAGAACCACAAAAAAGTTCAAGTGAAGTAATTACTGTATTTATCACCATATACTACCTAAAGATTCATTTTCTTGGAGACATTTACCAGAAAACAAAGAAATACATACAATCAGTGGGAAAGAAACTACACACAAAGACTGATGGGAAAAAGAGGACGAAATGCACAAAACTAAATAAACAGTACTGAGTACGAATGGTAGAGTCCTTGAATGTGAGTCCATTGGTCATGGAATCTGCTCAGTGACGATGCGAGTGAAGTTATCCACATTCCTTCAGGAGTTCAATGGTTGTAGCATAATAACTGTTCCTGAATAACTGAGATAGGAAGGATGAGGAAGCTTTAAGACCATAAGACACAGAGCCAGAATTAGGCCACTTGGCCCATCGAGTCTGTTCCGCCATTCCATCTTGGCTAATTTATTCTCCCTCTCAACCCTATTCTCCTGCCTTCTCCCCATAACCTTTGAAGCCCTGATTAATCAAGAATCTATCAAACTCTACCTTAAATATACCCAATGATTTGGCCTCCACAGCTGTCTGTGGCAATCAATTCCACAGATTCACCCTCTGGCTAAAGAAATTTCTCCTCCTCTGTTCTAAATGGACATCCCTCTATTCTGAGGCTGTGCCCTCTGGTCCTAGACTGTCCACCATACCACCATAGGATACACCTTCTCCAAAACTACTTTATCCCGGTCATTCAATATTTGATAGTTTGCAATGAGATCCCCTCTCATCTTCTAAACTCCAACGAGTACACACCCAGAACTATCAATAACTTCTCATATGTAAACCCCTTTCATTCCTGGGATGGTTCCTTAAGGTTATTAAAGCTGGGGGTGGTAATGGGGAGAAGCTCCAGCCACCTATTAAATGCTCCCAAGGGTATGCACTTCAATGAGCCTGTGACAACCAAGCACACCTCCTGGCCTTCACGTGTGTCTTGGCTACTAAGCCTGGTGGAACCATTTCTACTGACAGGAGAAGGGGCAAAAGTGAGTTACTGGTTTCTTAAAACCAGTCGCTTCAGGCAGATGGGACTCATCAGCCGTGGTTGGCATCTCATCTAGGAAAGGAAAACCCAGATCTCAAACCTGTACTGCCTTGTGCCTATATCCACTCATGGGGAAGGCTTCGGGAGTATACCCTGAGGATAAAATCTGGAGCTGATTCCCAAGGCAGTGCTATGTTCAATGCTGACCAACTCCAGCGACGCCGCTGGTGCCAAACTGCACTGGACTCGGACTCTGCCATTCCTTTAGGTTCATCAGATGCGTGGAGAAGGAGAGCTTGATACATGGGCAACAGCTTGCTCTCCGTATCCTACTGTTCAGACAGCTAGGGTGCAAACCCATGCTCAGCTCTGACTGATGGAGGCCTCACTCATTCACTCATTCCTGGAATCATTCTCGAGAACTTCCTCTGGACCCCCTCCAATGCCAGCACATCTTTTCTATGATAAGGGGTCCAAAACAACACTCAGTACTCCAAGTGCAGCCTGACTAATTACACCTTTGCTGTTGTATTCTATTCCTCTTGAAGCGAATGTAACATTGCATCTGCCTTCCTTTTTACTGACTCAACCTGCAAGTTGACTTTCAGAGAATTCTGCATGAGGACTCCCATGTGCCTCTGCATTTCTGATTTTTGAATTTTCTCCCCATTTCGAAAATAGTCCAAGCCTTTATTCCTTGTGCCAAAGTGCATGACCGTGCACTTCTCTACACTGTATTTCAGTTGTCACTTCTTTGCCCATTCTCCCGATCTGTCCAAGTCTTTCTGCAGACACACTGCTTCCAATACTACCTGCCCTCCAGTTACCTTCATATTGTCCTCAAACCTGGCACAAAGCCATCAATACCTGTATCCAAATCGTTGACGTACAACATGAAAAGAAGTGGTCCCAACACCAACTCCTGTGGCACACCACTAATCACTGGCATCCAACCAGAAAAGACTCCCTTTATTTCCATTATTTGCCTCCTGGCAGTCAGTCAATCTTCTATCTATGCTAGTATCTTTCCTGTAATACCATGGACTCTCATCTTGTTGAGACGCCTCGTGCAAAACCTTGTCAAAAGCCTTATAAAAATCCAAATAAACAATGTTTACTGACACTCATTTGTCTAACTTGCCTGTTATTTCCTCAAAGAATTACAACAGATTTGTCAAGCAAGAATTCCCCTCAGGAAACCACTTTGGGCTATTTTATCATGTTATCTTACTCTGTCCTGTTTTATCACATGCCTCCAAGTACTCTGTTACCTCATCCAACCACTGAAGTCAGTCAAACTGGGCTATAATTTCCTTTCTTCTGCCTCCCTCCCTTCTTAAAAACTGGAGTGACATTTACAATTTTCCAGTCCTCGGGAATCACTCTATTATCTAGTGATTCTTGAAGGATCATTACTACTGCATCTACAATCCCTTCAGCTACCTCTTCCAGAGCCCTAGGGTGCAGTCCATTTGGTCCAGGTGAGTTATCTACCTTCAGACGTTTCAGCTTCCCAAGCACCTTCTCCTTAGTGATAGCAACCACACTCACTTCTGTCCCAACAGCCTCACATTTCTGGCACTCTGCTAGTGTTGTTCACAGTTAAAACTGATGCAAAATACTTATTAAGTTCATCTGCCATTTCCTTCTCCCCCATTACTACCTCTCCAGGGTCATATTCCAGCAGATCAATATCCACTCATCTCTCTTTTACTCTTTATACAATATCTGGAAAAAACTGTCCTCTTATATTATTGGCTAGCTTACCTTCATATTTCATCTTTTCCCTCTTTATGGCCTTTTAGCTGCCTTCTGCTGGTTTTTAAAAGTTTCCCAATCCTCTACCTTTCCACTAAGTTTTGTTTTATTATATGCCCTCCTTTTTGCCTTTATGCTGTCTGTCACTTTTGTCAACTACGGTTCCTCATTCTCTCTTTAGAATACTTCTTCATCTTTGGGATGTATTCTTCCTGTGTCTTCTGAATTGCCCCCAGAAGCTCCAGCCATTGCTATTCTGCCACGTTCCCTGCTAGCACCCCTTCCAATCAACTTTGGTCAGCTCCTTTCTCAGGCCTCTGTAATTCCCTTTACTCTACTGTAATACTGACACATCCAACTTAAGCTTCTCCTCAAACTGCAGGGCAAATTCTATCATATTATGATCACTGTCTCCTAAGGGTTCCTTTACCTTAAGCTTCCTAATCAAATTTGGGCTATCACATAACTCCCAATTCAGAATTGCCTTTCCTCTACTGGGCTCAACCACAAGCTGCTCTAAATAGCCATCTCGTAGGCATTCAACAAATTTTCTCTCTTGGAATTCAGGCGTGTATATAACTCCCATCAAGGTCTTTTTACCCAATTTCTCTCAGGATCAATAAAGTATGTCTGTCTTTACCCTTTCAGTTTTAAACCTACTCACAATGATTCTATATGTTTAGATCCTATGTCTCCTCCTTCCAAGGATTTGATTTCAGATTTTTTTTACCATTTAAGACACCTCACTCATCTGTCTAACTGCCTGTCCTTTCAATACAACATGTATCCTTTTATGCTAAGTTCCCAACTATGATCTCCTGTCAGTCGAGACTGCGGTGCCCTCGACATCACTCCTGCCAATTACTAACAGTGCCACAAGATCATTTATCTGACACCGTATGCTGGGTGCATCCAAATATAACACCTTTAGTCACCCTTTTTGATTTTGGCTGCCTGTTACATTTTAACTTGTCCTACTAACTGCAATTTTGCTCAATTATCTGCCTGCCCTTTCTCACAGTCTCCACACACACTGCATCTACTTGTAATACCAACGGCCCCATCCTCAGCCCTATCATTCTGGTTCCCATACTCCTGCCAAATTAGTTTCAACCCTCCCTCACAACTCTAGCGAACCTGCCCTCAAGGATGTTGCTCCCCCTCGGGTTCAGGTGTGACCTGTCCTATTTGTACAGGTCCTACCTTCCCCAGAAGAGATCCCAGTGACCAGAAGTCTTAAACTCTGTCCCCTGCTCCAGTTCCTCAGTCACTCATTCTCTGCCAAGTGATCCTACACTTAGCCTCACTAGCACGTGGCACAGCCAGCAATCCAGAGATTACTACCATGGAGGTCCAGCTCTTCAGCTTATTGCCTATTTCTATATATTCTCTCTATATCCTCCCTTTTCCTACCATGCACCATTATGTATCACAACTTCTGGCTGTTCACCCTCCCCCTTTAGAATCCCATGGACCTGAACCAAGATATCTCTGACCCTGGCACCAGGGAAGGCAATGTACAATCTGGATGTCTCTTTCAGATCCACAGAATCTCTTTCCACTCCTCTAATTATGGAATCCCCATTACTACTGCACTCCTTTCTCCCCTACACTTCCCTCCTGAGCCACAGAGCCAGACTCAGTGCCAGAGACCTGGCTACTGAGCTCCCCCTGAGCAGGCCCTCCCCCAACAGTATCCAAAGCTGTATAATTATTACTGAGGGGAACGGCCAAAGGAGTACTCTGCACTGACTGCCTATTCCCTTTCCATTTCCTGACAGTCACCTGTGTACCTGCCTCCTACAACTTAGGGGTGACTACCTCCCTGTAGATCCTATCTATCACCTCCTTATTCTCCCATATGAGCTGCAGCTCCAGTTCCTTAACAGAGTCTCCAAGGAGCTGTAGCTTGATGTGCTTCATGTCGTTATCAGGGAATCTGGAGGCTTCCAACATCTCACACAAGCCCCATAGCACTACCTCTGGATCATTCTCAGTGCACTAGCTATGTATTACCAGAAAAAGCAACTTAATAGAAACTTCCTTAAAACCTCATCCTGTACTTGCTCGAGACTGTTAGCACCCAAGCCAGACCATTCTAACACTGACTTACTCACAGAGTGGGTGCTCCACAATGGCTGCTCTGCTTACACCTCATTGTGGCAGTGTGAAATGTCAGGACGATGTTATGAGAATGCAGGGTGACTTGGACAGGTTGGGTGAGTGGGCAAATGTATGGCAGATGCAGTTTAATGTGGATAAATGTGAGGTTATCCACTTTGGTGGCAAGAACAGGAAGGCAGATTACTATCTAAATGGAGTCAAGTTAGGAAAAGGGGAAGTACAACGAGATCTAGGTGTTCTTGTACATCAGTCAATGAAAGCAAGCATGCAGGTACAGCAGGCAGTGAAGAAAACTAATGGCATGCTGGCTTTTATAACAAGAGGAATTGAGTATAGGAGTAAAGAGGTCCTTCTGCAGCTGTACAGGGCTCTGGTGAGACCCCACCTGGAGTATTGTGTGCAGTTTTGGTCTTGAAATTTGAGGAAGGACATTCTTGCTATTGAGGGAGTGCAGCATAGGTTCACAAGGTTAATTCCCGGAATGGTGGGACTGTCATATGTTGAAAGATTGGAGCGACTGGGCTTGTATACACTGGAATTTAGAAGGATGAGAGGGGATCTGATTGAAAGATATAAGATTATTAAAGGATTGGACACGCTGGAGGCAGGAAGCACGTTCCTGCTGATGGGCGATTCCAGAACTAGAGGCCACAGTTTAAGAATAAGGGGTAGGCCATTTAGAACAGAGATGCGGAAGAACTTTTTGACCCAGAGAGTGGTGGATATGTGGAATGCTCTGCCCCAGAAGGCAGTGGAGGCCAAGTCTCTGGATGCATTCAAGAGAGAGTTAGATAGAGCTCTTATAGATAGCGGGGTCAAGGGATATGGGGAGAGGGCAGGAACGGGGTACTGATTGTGTATGATCAGCCATGGTCACAGTGAATGGCGGTGCTGGCTAGAAGGGCCGAATGGCCTACTCCTGCACCTACTGTCTATTTTCTTATTGGCCCCACACTGATTGAAAGAACAGTCAAAGCTCCCAAGCTCTTTTTAAACTTTGCGCTGGAAGGCAGTAAGGGTGCAGAGGAGATTTACCAGGATGCAGGCCGGATTAGAGTATGCCGTGAGTGTAGGTTGAGCAAGCTAGCTGTTTTCCTTTTGGAATGGAGGAGGATGGGAGGTGACTTGATAGAGGTGTACAAGATGATAAGAGGCATAAAGCAAATCAATAGCCAGAACCTTTCTCCTCATGGCGAAAATTGTTAATGAGGGGGTACCATGGAAGGGAAGGATAGGGGAGATATCTGAGGTAAGTTTTGATTTTGCACCGAGTGATGGGCATGTGGAATGCACTGTCAGATACATTTAGGATGTTTAAGAAACTCTTAGATAGGCACATGGATGAAAGAAAAATGGTGGGCCACATGGGAGAGAAGGGTTAAATTGATCTTGGAGTAGGTTAAAGGGGCAACACAACATTGTGGACTGACGGGCCCATTCTGCGCTCGACTGTTTTATGTTCAAATGTGCTGAGCATGGAGAGTGCTCAAGAAGACAAACTAATGCAACTCCCTGTCGCTGAGAAATAACCACAAGCAGATGGTGGTAGATCCCATTTGGGACTAAGAGACCGGGTGGGATCCTACCAGCCCTGGAGCCTTCAGGACTTCCACAGGAGCGGTGAACCACCGGGCTCGGTGTTGGGTCACTACACTCTTTAAGGGAGGGAGGCAGATGTAAGGAGATAATAGGCTAGTTAGCCTGACTTCAGTGGTTGGGAAGATATTGGAGTCCATTATTAAGGCTGAGGTTTCAGGATATACGTGATAAGATGGACCAAGGTCAGTACGGTTTCCTTAAGGGGAAATCTTGGCATACAAGCCTCTCGGAATTCACTGAGGAAGTAATAGTTGGATAGACAAAGGGGATGCAGTGGATGTTGCTTAGTTGGATTTTCAGAAAGCTTTTGACAAGGTACTGCACATAAGGCTGCTAACCAAGATAAGGGCCCATGATAATACAGGAAAGATACTAGCATGGAGGAAAAGAGTGGGAATAAAGGGGGCCTTTTCTAGCTGGCTGTTGGCGACTAGCTATGTTCTACAGGTGTCAGTGTAGATACATAACTTCTTTTCAGGTTATGTATCAATCACTTGGATGATGAAATTGACGATTTGCGGCCAGAATGATTCAAAAATAGGCAGGTACTGTTGAGGAAACATGAAGTCTGGAGGAGGACGGGGACAGATAAGGAGAATGGGTGAAGAAGGGGCAAATGGAATATAGTGTAGGTAAGTGCAAGGTCATGCAAATTGGTAGAAGGAATAAAGGCATAGACTATTTTCTAAACAGGGAGCAAATTCTGAAATCAGAGGTGCAAAGGGACTTGGGAGTCCTCATGCAGGATTCCCTAACGATCAACTTGCAGGCTGAGTTGGTGGTAGTGAAGGCAAATGCAATGCCAGCATTCATTTCAAGAAGACCGGAATATAAAAACAATGCTTTAGTCAGATTTCATTTGGAGTACTGTGAGCAGTTTTAGGCCCTTGAAACAAGATGTGCTGCCATTGAAGAGGGTCGAGAGGAGGCTCATGAACATGATCCCAGGAATGAAAAGATTAACGTATGAAGAGCATATGAGGGCCTGTACTCACTGGAGTTTAGAAGAATGAAGGTGGATCTCATTGAAACTTATTGATACTGAAAGGCTCAGATAGAGTGGACAAGGGGAGTCCATTTCCAATATTGGGAAAGTTTATGACCAAAGGGCACAAACTCAAAAGATAAGTATGTCCCTTTAGAACACAGATGAGGAAGAATTTCTTTAGCTGGAGGGTGACAAACTGTGGAATTCATTGCAACAGACAGGTGTGGGGACTAAGTCATTGGGTGTGCTAAAAATGGAGCTTGATAGCTTCTTGATTAGCAAGGGCATCAAAGGTTTAGGAGAGAGGCAGGAGAATGGGGTTGAAATGATCAAATGGTGGAGCAGACTTGATGGCATGAATAGCCTATTTCTAGCATACCTTATGGTCCTATGAGCTGAGAACTATTACCTAGAAGCACAATCCCATTGAGGCCGTGCTGAAAACAAGAAGTTTAAGAAGACTAGAAGCGAGCAATTTAGAAGACATATCAGGAGCAACTTCTTCACACAAAGGGTGGTGCTTATTTGGAATGAGCTACTAGAAATATTGAATGAAGTGGGCACATTAGGAACATTTAAAAGCCATCTAGATAAGTACATGAAGGGGAGAGGTCTAGAGAGGCACGGGCCAAATGCAGGGCAACACAGTCAACATGAATGCAGTGGGCAGAAGGGCCTGCTTTCAGGCTGTATGAGTACCAATAGGTAATATTCTGTTTTACTGTTAGAAGTTTTACTTCTGTAAACGGGGAGATTCCTGCTTAGTCAGGGTGATTTTCTGAGGTCTAATGGGGGTGGGGGCAGGTGCTGTTGTAATAATGGCGAAAGCAGCAACTATTGTATTCAAACTTGCATCACTGTCTGAACTGGTTCCTGTCAGCACAAAGTTTTCAGATACTCTATCAGTTTCACTTTGTTGACAGAACACCATAGCTGGCAGGTAATGCAGAACCTGCAGTAAACTCAGGCCATACTGTATGTGCAGTTTCGGAAGACAAGTCACTGGACAAGTGTGACAGCATTGGGAGATTTTGGGGAACCTTTGCCAGAAATGGAAAACTTAGCTGCGTGTTCATGAGAATAGGTTGGAAGTTTTTTGGTTGGAGACTGCAGAGTGTTTAAATTACGGGGGCCATATGCAGAACAATTAGAAAGATCTGATTCTCTTTGTACAGGGGTCAGAACCCCAGTGGTTAAGACTTAAAGTAACTGCAGGAAAGAATGAAGACTATATTGTATGCAGTTCTATTATCTGCTACAAAAATCCGCTTTATTTGTCACATGTACGCAGGTTGGAGGGTACCCAGACAGAAAGTAAGGTGTTGCTATTTTAATTCCACTTCCCATTCCCATTCTGACTTGGCGGTCCATGGTCTCCTCCACTGTCGTGATGAGGCCACTCAGTTTGGGGAAGCAACAACTTATATTCCGTCTGGGTAGCCTCCAAACTGATGGCACGAACATCAGTTTCTCAAACTTTTGGTAATGCCACCCCCCCATCACCATTCCCCATTTCCCCCTCTGACCTTATCTCTTTACCTGCCCATCACCTCCCTTTGGTGCTCCTCTCCCTTCCCTTTCTTCCATGGTCTTTTGTCCTCTCCTACCGGATTCCTCCTTCTCCAGCCCTTTCACCAATCAACTTCCCAGCTTGTTACTTCACCTCCCCTCTCCCGGATCCACCAGTCACACTGTGCTTTTCCCTCCCCTTCCCCCACCTTCTAACTCGGGCTCCTCATCTTTTTTTTCTCCAGTCCTGATGAAGGGTCTTGGCCAAAAATGTTGACTGTACTCTTTTCCATTGATGCTGCCTGGCCTGCTGAATTCCTCCAGCATTTTGTGTGTGTTCCCCTTCATTCAGTCCTCAGCTAGGCAGCGCGGTAACACAACACTATTACAGCACAGCGTTCCAGGTTCAATTCCTACCGCTGCCTGTGAGAAGTTTGCATGTTTTCCCTGCGACCATATGCATTTCCTGTGTTTCCACCCACATTCCCCTGACGTATGGGTTAGTAGGCTGATTGGGTATAATTGGGGTGTGTGGGCTCATTGGGCTGGAAAAGCTTTCTACCGTGCTGTATCTCCGAACAAAATAAGAATTAAAAACAAACAGCCCATCCCTTATTTTGAGATGGTGTTGCTTGACCCCCTCCCTGTATCCAAGCCTGTTGTGTCCTGTAGGAATTCCACAAATTCCAATGAAATGTCCCGAGTCTTCTAAACTCTGCAGACTACAGTTCTAGTCTAGTCGTCTCTCATCACATGACAAATACCACCTGTGGAACAAGCCAAGCAAATCTTCCCCGCAAGACAACTTCTTACAATGACAACTCAGTCCATTTTTATTTTGAGGGAAAGAGACTTGAGCTGAATTGTGCTCCTATATTCATATCCTCATGTAAAGATGAGCTTTATTTGTCACATACACATCAAAACATAGAGTAAAATGGCTCGCTTTTGCATCAAATCAAGTTAGCAAGGATTACGCTGGGGGCAGCCTGCAAGTGTGGTCGTGCTTCCAGTGCCAATAGGGCATACCCACATACTGGGAGGAGATCGGAGCCCCTGGACGAAACCCACACGGTCACAGGGGGAGCATACTCATTGCGGGCAGTGGCAGGTACTGGACCTCAATCAGTCATCGTTGGCTCTGTAAAGCCATTGCGCTAAATGCTAGACCACTGCGTTGCTCCCCATGCTACAGTGCCACCTAGTGGCCAACATACCATTTACCCTCCTAATCGCATAGCGCTCTTGTGTGCTGCCCTTCAGTGACGGTACAGGTTCACAAGGGTCCCCTTTGAACTTCAATACAATCTCCTCCTGTTTAACAAGTACTCCGTGTTCTGTTTTGTGCCCCATGATGGATAACTTTACATCCTGCCAAACACTGCGTCCGCTGTGTACTGTTGGGGTGACACGGTAGCGTAACACTGTTACAGCGCCAGCAACCGTTTCAATTCCACTGGTGGTGGTAGAGACAGATACATTAGGGACATTTAACGGACTCTTGAGTAGGACTCACATGGATGTAGGAAAAGTGGAGGGTTAAGGGCTGTGTGAGTATAGAAAAGGCTTTTTTCGCAGTTGGTACATCATTGTGGGCTGAAGGGCCTGTACCGTGCTTGGATGCTATATATTCTGTATACTTGTTCTATGTACATTGTCTAATATACATTGAGGGCTGAAGAGCCCGTACTATGTATAATAAGCTGTATACTCTGTTCCATCTATCTTCCTTCAGCCCAGATGCTGCAATAGTATCCAAGCAGGATAAATGAAGAGGTCTGGGTCGGCTCTGAGAGAAGGGGAATGAAGTTAAAATGGCAGGGGAACAGGTAGAGTTTACAAGCAGAATTTTATAAATTGCATACCCGTTTCCCAATGGCTAACTCCCTTGGTTCCAGCACCATCTGCTGGCCCAGCCACAAACTGCAGCTTGGCCCTGCTGTCCATTTCCCGCTGCTGACAAGACACACAACACTATTCATGCTCGGCACTCAGCTGAGCCTATTACTGGGCAGTAACATGCAGTGAAGGAGACCGGTTCAGAGGAAGGATGTGGATGGTGGTAATGTTGCTGGATCAACCTTGTCGCCCCATTATGGGGAGGAGGTGGAGACTTCGGAGAGGGTGCAGAAGTTGTTCACCAGGACGCTGGCTGGATTATGGGGCATAAGGAGAAGAGGGACAAACCTGGGTTGTTTACACTGGAGTGTTGAAGGTGATGGAGAGATCTGATAGGAGTTTATAAAATTACAAAGAGGCACAGATAGGATAGGTAGTTGGAATCTTAGTCTCAGGCTAGAAATGAAGATGGTTAGAGATGATCAACTTCATTTGTCACACGTACATTGAGACAGTGAAATGCATCGTTTGTGTCAAATCAAATCAGTGAGGATTATGTTGAGTATCAGCGTGACAAAGCATACCCGTTACAAGCCCTAACCCGTAAAACCTTTGGAATTTGGGAGGACACTGAAGCACGTGGAGCAAACTGACACAGTCATGTGGAGGGTGTACGGTCAGTGGCAGGAATTGAACCCGATCTTACAGCTGGCTGCTGTAAAGCACCGAGCTCACTGCTGCGCTACCATGATGTAACACTAGATGACATGCATCAAAGGCAAGGTCAGGAAATTTAAAGGAGATGTGCAGAGACTGGTGGGTGCATGGAAGGGACAGTGATGGAAGCAGACAGGATGGCAGTGTTCATGAGGCTTTTTGACAGACACATAAATGTGTGGGGAACGGGTGGAGGGGTATGGATCACGCGCACACAGATGAAAATTAGTTTAATTCAGCATCATGTACGGCACAGACATTGTGGGCTGAAGGCCCAGTCCTGTGTTGTACTAAAGCTTGAAGACAAACATCATTCTGAAACATTATATTAATTCAATATAAATTCTTAAATATACATATACATGTAAACCTGTACAGTGAAGGGTGGGTGTAATTACAGTTTTAACACTTTCCATTAAAAACATGATTTTTGATAGAGGGCAGTGATACAATATGTACAGACAATACAGATATAGAAAATATTAACACATCTAATCACTGTCACATAATGCCTGCAGTTGAAATAATCATTGTTAAAAATAAATAATTGTTTTGAAAAAATCTTTAAAAACCATCTGTAGCCCAGTTCAGCAACTGTGCATTATTCGCAAACCTCAAACGACATGAGCGCTGGAAGCAGTATGCAGACTCAACACGATACAGTTAGTTCAGCAGGGACAGACAATAAGCTGCACGACTCCCTGGCCTGCCTCCCCGATGATACCAGTTATACTTTACCGAACTGATTACCGCCCATACAAAACTAACGTATCAGTATTGCTGATAAAGATGAACTTTAAAAACCTACAGTGAAACGTGTCATTTGACTCAATGGCCAACACAGTCCAAGGACGTGCTGGTGGCAGCCCACGAATGTCACCGACATAGCGTGCCCACAACTCACCATGAATACAGATGGCGGCAGAATTGAACCCAGGTCGCTGATGCTGTAAAGCATTAAGCTAACTGCTACGATTCCCACTTACACTAGCGAGCCCTCTGCTGACCTCACTCACTGTCGACAAGCACACACACACACACCATCATCATCCTGATGGAGGGTCTCAGCCTACAACGCTGATTATCTACCTCCCTCCACAGATGCTGCCCGTGTTTCTCCAGCACTCTGTATGTGTTGGGAGCTGGATAACTCTCAGCATGTAGTCACCGTGCTTGGAATATTCACTGCATTGCAATCGTCTCCGCTGAAAATGAAATGTTGAATACTACAGGGCATGCATTTAAGGTGAGAGGGGGAAAGTTTAAAGGGGATGTGTTATAGAGTCGTAGAGTGCTACAGCACAGAAACAGGACCTTCAGCCTATCTAGTCTGTGCTGAACTGTTGTTTTGCTTAGACCCATCAAACTGCATCTGGACTACAGATGTCCAATTCATGCAGCTGTCCAAACTTCTCTTAAAGGAAGTACAGGGAAGTTTTTTTTAAATTACACTGTCTAGAACGGGCTGCAAGGGGTTGTGATGGAAGCAGATACAATAATGATGTTTAAGAGGCACATTGCTGTGCAGTGAACAGAGGGATATGGATTACATACAGGCAGAAGAGGTTTAGTTTAATTTAGCAACGCTTTTGGTGCAGTCATCTGCAGGCCCTTCAGCCCACAATACTGTGCCAACCCTTTAACCTATTCTAAGGACAACCTAATCCTCTCCTCCCACATAACCTTCTATTTTTCTTTCAATCATATGCCTATCTAGTCTTTTTAATGTCTCTAATGTATCTGCCTCCACCACCACCCTGGCATGGTGTTTTATGCACCCACCACTCTCTGCATTAAAAACTTACCACTATACTTTCCTTCAATCACCTTAAAATGGTGCTCCTCCCCCATAACAGACATTTCAGTCCTGGGAAAAGTCTCTGTCTGCCCACTCTACTTACCTATGCCTCTTATCGTCTTGTAGACCTCTACAAAGATCTACATTTTATTTAGTTAATGCTGTCTCAGAATAGCAAACGGGATTTAGGGTTTTAGTTTGTGGGCATGCTCCCCTCATGCTTTCAGTCCTTGATTTTTGGTTTTAGCTTTCAATGCTAACCGCCTCCCTGATTGCCCCACACTCTTCACCGCCATCAGACGAGCTCCACCTTCCTTCAGGGCTACAAGCTGAATGACTCTGCTCTCCTCTAAGACATCGGAAGCTGCTAGGAAAGGAAGGGAGGTAACGATGATATCACGCCAAGTAGAAGCAGAGAGAGCAACAAGAGTGGCAGCATTGGCACATAGCAGGATGGGCAAGAAACCGGTCAATCCTGAGACTGGGGAAGGAGAGCACGAGACAGGTAGCTTCATGGGCAACAATCATTGCATTGCAGCTGGCCACTTATAAACATACGTGTAAGCACAGGTAATGAAGTTCATAATTTGGGGTGAACTTTTTGTTTATAGTGAAACTTGTACACTTTGTGGACTGCAGAGAAGGGTGTCACTTGTTCTCACTTTAGTTGTGTGTTGGGGAAAAATATTCACAGTGAAATGGAATGCTATTTACCCAGCATGCAAGGCACATGGGAAACTGCTCTATTCACTGTATGGAGCTCTATGGGCACCCAGTCCCCTTACAGAGAGGTTTCCCTGTCACATTGCATGCTGGGTAGAAAGGTCCTCCATTGTATCACCAAATTCCATGCTGAGCCACTGACTGTTGTATGTTGTGTATGCCAAGGTTGTCTGTGTTTGTAAGTTGTGTCTGTAGTGTCATGGGGTCACTTGTGTGCCTTAGTGTGCAACTAACCCACATTTCTCAATAACCACCGGTGTCTATGGGCATCAGGTGTGCGCAGTTTGGGGAACCGTCTTTTCAGTGGCAATAGCTGTGGAGAAAGTGGATGAGGATCTTTTTCCAAATCCGTCTGGTGAAGGAGGGAGTGGTGTCTGTCCGAGGGAAGGTCAAAGTCCGTCCGCTGAGCAAGTGCACGGATGCACGTGTCCACCTGGCAGTGTGGGGCGGTCCGAGTTGTCCCTCAGCATTCACTTGTACAAGTTTCACTCTCCAATTAAAAAAGTGCCAGAAGGGACAAATCCAAAAACTAAAAAGTCATCCCTTTATGACAGTTTTCAGTTCTTACTCCGGAAACGCACCAAATTTGGGTTTGTAAAGGAAACATTAATGCACTGGAGCACAGAAGCGTGTTGTTACTTACATCTGAAATGCTCCGAGACTCAAATGCTCAGTTTAATTCTGTGCTGCACAATCCGGAATCATGGATGACTGGCTCTACTTTGAAATCTTTGGCACCAACGTGCCAGATGTAGTATTTCAATTGATCTGTTTTTAATTTAATTTTTAATTCCTTTACACTTTTGGAATCAACATTGTCATTGACATCGTCACAATCTGGCAGGCAATGTGGCCCTTGGCTCCTCTCCTGTGCCTCCATTCTGTGGTGCCCTTGGGTGGGGATGGTGATGGGACACGAGGAATAGGGGGGATTAGAAATTGCCACAGTCAGAGATGTGTAGAAGTGAATCACTGGCAGAGTCCGATGTGTCATTGGAAGACCACAGACGGAGACCCATGGACAGCGAATGGCGATGGTTGCTCGGGCTCAATGGTTTCTCCTGGAGCTTTTCTTTACTTTTACTCCTTAGAAAGGCAAACCTTTTCCGGGTAGGCACTTAAGTGAGGTCAGAAAAGAAATTCCAGCACCCCAGTAATCGGGGGAGCAGAGAAAGAGAAATAAGGGAAAAAAAATGAAATTCAAAACAAAAATTACATTAAATAAAATCAATGCAACAATTCCCTCATCCCAACCAGAGGTAATTTCATTCTGACTAGAATCATCAATGGAAACTGATCTGCTGCATCACTTCAGTAATAATAATGCAAACTTTACAAAAACATTATTTTCTAAATGTACTCACGAGGAAATCTGCAGATGCTGGAAATTCAAGCAACACACACAAAATGCTGGTGGAACACAGCAGGCCAGGCAGCATCTGTAGGGAGAAGCGCTGTCGACGTTTCGGGCCGAGACCCTTCGTCAGGACTAACTGAAAGGAAAGATAGTAAGAGTTCAAATCTCTTACTATCCTGACGAAGGGTCTCAGCCCGAAACGTCAACAGTGCTTCTCCCTACAGATGCTGCCTGGCCTGCTGTGTTCCACCAGCATTTTGTGTGTGTTGCTTTCTAAATGTACTGCTTGGCTCAAATGTCATCTATAAGTTTGCCAGGGACACCACTGTTGTGGTAGAACCTCAGAGAGCAATGAGGTGGCGCACAGGAGTGAGATACGTGATTGAGTGGTGTCACAACAACTGTGCACTGGGTGTCAGCAAGACCAAGAACTGACTGTAGACTTCAGGAGAGGGGTGCAGGGTGAACTCATGCCTGTCCTCTTTGAAGGGTCAGCAGCTTAGAGATCCTGGGCATCAGCACTTCGAAGAATGCCTCCAGGGCCCATTGAAGCAATCATGGAGAAGGCAAGCCAGCAGCTCCAACTTGTTAGTTTTAGGAGGTTTGGTATGTCACCAAACACCCTAGCAAATTTCTACTGATGTACGATGATGGAGAGCATTCTGACCATGGAGGCTCCAATGCACAGGATCACAAGGGGCTGCAGAGTGCTGTAGACTCAGCCAGTTCCATCACTGGCACAACCCTCCTCACCACTGGCAACAGCTTCAAAAGGCAGAGCTTCAAGAAGGTGGCATCCATTATCAAGGACCCTCACCATCTGGGACGTGTCCTCCCTCATTACCATCAAGGAGGTACAAGATCCTGAAGACCAGCACTCAACAGTTTAGAAACAGCTTCTTCCCCACTGCGTTCAGATTTCTGAATAGTCCATGAACACCACCTTATTATTCATTTTTACACTATTTATTTATTTTTGCAGTTTATAACAATTTTATTCCTTTGCACTGTGCTTCTGCCACAAAGCAACAAATTACATGTCACATGCCAGTGATAATACATCTGATTCTGGTTCTAGTAATCTGGCATTTGAAAACTGTTCGTTATTAATGAAAACTGTTATTAATTATTTTTATTAATTAAAAATGCAGCTGGTTCCACCAGGCGAGGAGACCGGCTGCTTTTACACCTGTCTGACCTGTGTGTGACTCCAAACCCACCCCACACACATAACAGCCTGGTGGACCTCCCAGTTATACTACCATCACAGCTACACCTATTTGTGACACCAGATCCAATCCTGACAGGTTAATTCCTTGAAACAGACTGGTGGATCTCCGAGCTGTACCATTATCACAGCTACGTGACTCCAGACCCAAACATTACAAATAACTCCTTGAAACAGCCTGGTGCATTTCCCAGTTGTACCATTACTTTAAGGTTCACAGTTAAACAGCAGCAACTCAAGAAGGCAGCCTCTTGAGATCAGACAGGGCTGGACAATAAACAGGAAACTAGTGGGAGCTTATAGTCTCAGCAAGTCCCAAAGAAATTGGTATTGGTGTTGGAATATTATTGTCACATGCATGGAGACACACTGAAAGTCTTATCTAGGTGTGTGTGTGTGTGTGTGTGTGTGTGTGTCTCTCTCTCTCTCATCAAGAATATAGCCAAAATTCCCGTTGTTTATTTGGGACACTGTGCCACAATAAGGCAAGACTCTGTTACCAATCAGTTTCTAACTAGCATTGGTCATGTGCACTTTTGCGGCCATTATAGACACTACACCGTACTTAGAGCGAATGGTTTTTAAATAGCATCAGGTGCATGTGTTCGTTTTCAAAAAGCAGTGATTTCTGTCACTGAATGTTGGTGAGTAATAAACAGTAAAACAATTCCGAACTGGTTTGCTTGCTGCAGAAATGGCCGGGAGTGAAAATGAAATTATTTCACTAAAAATTAGGAACTATGAAGAATTTGAAGGTATCAACAATCATCCTGAATATTACAATGAAAATGAGGATCTGAAGGATGCAATCGTTGATAGCATTATATGAAAGCACTAGGGATTTTCTGCACTAGATGTCCGCACTGATTTTGTTCATTTACAGTCAAACAAAAGAACACAGCAGTGTGCATTGGACGAATTCCTTGATTACTAACTATTAGTAATTGGATTGATAGTTCTCATTTGTTCTGTTTTTCATTTAATATATAATTTGTTACTCAGACACTAGTTCGTCTTTTTTGTACCTTTTTAACTATTTCTATGAAACTTTGGCTAATTGGGGCAGCCATTTAATTGATTTTCCGGTGTGCCCCAATTAACCAGAATATACAGTAAAAATATACATATTACTTACTGTGATTTATAGTTTTTTTTAATGTATTGCACCGCACTGCTGGTGCAAAACAGCAAATTTCATGGCGCGCGTCAGTGATAATAAACCTGATTCTGATGTAGTGCGTTGATGCAGAATAAAGCTTCATAGCTATGGAGAAAGTGTAGGGCTGGTAAAGAGTAAGGTGCAAGATCCTAATGAGGTAGATTGTGAGGTCAAGAGTCTATCTTATCACACTCTTAATGGGAACAATTTTTAATCTTATGAAGCAGGAATTGCTGAGTCTCTAAATTCACACCAGTCTCTTCTTTGACACCTTGGTTCAGACCCATCAATGGTAGCTGATGTTACTCATTACTAAATAAACTTGAGACAGGACTAGGCAAGAGTCACCAACATGTGGCAAAAACTCAACATGATCTCTGGGGATACAATCCCAGTTCAATTTTGACAGAACCCCATCCATAACCAATCACTCACTCTGAAGCAGTGATAGCAGTCTGTATCATCTACAAAATGCACTGCAGCAACTACCAAGACTCCTTAGACTGCAGCTTCCAAACCCACCACCTCTACCAGCAAGAAGGACGAAAGCAGTAAAAGCATTGTTCTCCAGGCCACACAGCACCCTAACTTGGAAATATATCGCTGTTCCTTCACCGTTTGCTGGGTCAAAATCCTGCAGCTCTCTCCCTAACAGCACTGTGGGCATACCCACACCTCAGGGACTGCAGCGGTTCAAGAAGGCAGGTCACCCCTGTCTTCTCAGGAGCAATTAGGGATGGGCAGTTAAGTACTGACTCGGAGTGTGAAGACCAGACCTTTGAAGGGTGGGGTCCTTTCCAATCCCAGCTCCATGAGTTCAGTCTTAAGGCTGCATGGTCAACTACTCAGTGTGTTCCAGGTAACTTGGGGCAGTCTAATCAGTGACGTCCATGTTCCGAGAACAACGGAAATAAAATCAATGAACAGTCAAAGTGAACACAGGAAGACTCGGGGTCAATGCAGAAACATCCCTTGGATGACTTGATGAAACTCAGTAATACACTGAACAGGTGACAGCACTGAAGCCAATGAACCAGTCTTTGGTTCAGGCCATTCCATGAAGGATCACCACTCCCTACTCCACCTTACCTTTACTGGGTGTACATGGAGGTGGTTCCTCCAGTGAGTTGGACCCTTGTGAGGATTCGTCCAGACTCGCTCTCTGTCCCTGAGAAGCATTCGGCCCAGTCGCTACCTCTGCTGGTTCCGTTTGGCGGGCCTGCCCTTCGACGGCCTGCTTCTTGGCACTCTCCTTTCTTGGTTTCATGAACTTAACCAATGCCTTTGCAGACACCCAGTTGTTTCTCCTTGAGGGAAAAAAAAACAAATAACTTGTTACCAACCATAAAGAGAATCTTATTTTGCTGCCGAACATAATGAAAGCCTGAAGAAACAGTGGTAATTTCATCACTGCATCCTCTCAGCCACCTCCACTTCGAAGAAAACACACCCACCCTATCCACCTGTGCTGTTATCTTTAGGGAACCTTTTTCCTCAATACTTCCCAAGGATCTAACATTCATTGTGTATACTTTACCCTCAGTAGTACTCCCAAAATCACCCTAAATTTATCAGGATTAGGTTCCATCGCCAGTATCTTACAAAGTGATGAATATCAAATAGTTGCCTAGTCCATTCTGGTCAGCATGGACCTGTTGGGCCAAAAGGCCTGTTTCCAGTCTGTATGACACTGTGACTATCCTCCTCACTATCAATAACACTACAGACCATTGTATCATTTGCAAACTTACTAATTTTAGCTCATATCTAGATTGCTCATGCACTGAGGAGCTGCGTTACATTCAAAGGTTGAATAGATTAGGACTTTATTCCCCGGAACATATGAGAGTAGGGGGAAGATGTGATAGCGGTATACAAAATGAAGAGGGGTGTAGAGAAGGTAAATGCATGCAGGCTTTTTCTACTGAAGTTGGGTGAAACTAGAACTAGAGCTCATAGGTTAGAGGTGAAAGGTGAAGTACTTGAGGAGAAACTGAGGAGGGAACCTCTTCACTCAAAGGCTGATGTGAGTGTGGATCGAGCTACTAGTAGAAGTGGTGGATGTGGGTTTGATTGCAGCATTTACGAGAGGGATTGGAGGGATTGCAGAGGGCTCTGGTCCAGGTGAGGGTCAATGTGACCGAGCAGAACAATAGTTCAGCATTGGCTAAGAGCCCTTTTACACTGCGGTGCTCTATGATCCTGTAACAAACAGTAAGGGACACCAGTACTGATCTTTGAGGTACACCACAGACTTCCAGTCACAATAGCAGCCCTCCACCATTACCCTCTACCTCCTGATACAAAGACAGCTTTGCAACCAATTTGCCATCTTGCCTTGGATCACGTGAGCTTCAACATTTAACCATTTTCCCAAGTTGACCTCATCAAAGGCCTTAGTGAAGTCCAGGAAGACCACATAAACCACACCACCCTCGTCAGCAGTCTCGTCCACATTGAGGGAGGGTTTTCGCTCATTACCCGTGACACAGAAGCACCTCACAGACTATTTAATTTTCAATGTAAGGCATTACCTTTTTGGAGTTGCCTCATAGAATTTATACTGGTCCATTATTTTCTCTTCCAATTTCTCCTTTTGCCTTCGAAGGGAGTTTAACCTGTCTCTGAAAAAGGAAATAAAGTATAACAATGGATCATTACAGGATTCCTGAGGTTTCGATGTCAACCAAGAACAAGCCTCCAAGTTCTGCTCCCTATAGTGGGGGAAATCTAGGGCCAGAGGTCACAGCCTCAGAATAGAAGGATATCCTTTTAGAACAGAAATGAGGAGGGATATCTTTAGCCAGAGGGTGGTGAATCTGTGGAATTCATTGCCACAGCCAGCTTTGAATGCCATGTCATTGGGTACAGTTAAAGTAGAAGTTGATAGGCTCTGGATTAGCCAGGGCATCGAAGGTTACTGGGAGAAGACAGGAGAATGGGGTTGAGAGGGATAGTAAATCAGCCTAGATAGGCTGAGTGGCTTAATTCTACTTTTAAGCGTTATGGTCTTGTAGTCTTCTGCAATTCCAATTTAGGGACAAGGAGTGCTAATTTCTTGCCCTTTCCTGGTTGCAGTGAGAGATTTTCAGTTCATAATTGTTTGTATAGGTATTCACCCCCTTTAATATGACACACCAAATCACCACTGATGCACAATTAGTTTTAGAAGTTGCATAATTAGTTAAATGGAGATCACCTGCATGCAGTCAAGATGTTTCAATTGATTATAGAAAAAATACACCTGTATCTGGAAAGTCCATTTGCTGGTGAGTCAGTAATCTGGCAAAAACTAGACCAAGAAGACAAAAGAATACTCCAGGCATCTCTACAAAAAGGTTGTTAAAAAGCACAAATCAGGAGATGGATACAAAAAAATTTCCACATCACTGTATATCCCTTGGAGTACAGTTACGTCAATCATCAAGAAATGGAAAGAATATGGCTTAGCTGTAAATTGGCCTAGAGCAGGCTGTCCTCAAAAACTGAGTGACTGTGCAAGAAGGGGACTAGTGAGGGAGGCCACCAAGAGACCTATGACAACTCTGGAGGAGTTACAAGCTTCAGTGGCTGAGATGGGAGAGACTGCGCGTACAACAACTGTTGCCCGGGTGCTTCACCAGTTGCAGCTTTATGACAGAATGGCAAAGTGAAAGCCACTGTTGAAAAAAAACTCACATGAAATCTTGGCTAGAGTTTGCCAGAAGGCATGTGGGAGACTCTGAAGTCGGCTGGAAGGAGGTTCTATGTCCTGATGAAACCAATATTGAGCTTTCTGGCCATCAGACTAGACACTATGTTTGGTGGAAGTCAAACACTGAACATCATGGAAAGCATATTGTCCATGATGCGTGGTGGTGGCTGCATCCTACTGTGGGGATGCTTCACTGCAGCAGGCCCTGGAAGGCTTGTGAAGGTAGAGGATAAAGTGAATGCAGCAAAATAAAGGAAATCCCAGAGGAAAACCTGATGCACTCTGCAAGAGAACTGTGACTTGGGAGAAGATTTGTTTTCCAGGAAGACAATGACCCCTAAGCACAAAGCCAAGCTATACAGGAATGGCTTAAAAACAACAAAGTTAATGTCCTGGAGTGGCCAAGTCAGAGTCCAGACCTCAATCCCATTGAGATTATGGCTGGACTTGAAAAGGGCTGTTCAGTCATGTTCCCCATGCAATCTGACAGGGCTTGAGCAGTTTTGTAAAGAAGAACGGGGAAAAATGTGCAAAGCTGATAGAGACCTATCCACACAGGCTCATGGCTGTAATTGCTGCCAAATGTGCATCTGCTAAATACTGACTTGAAAGGGGTGAATAATTAAGCAATCAATTAGTTTGTTTAATAATTGTAATACATTTAGACCAATTTGCAGAAATTTGTTTTCACTTTGACATGAAAGAGTCTTTTTCTGTTGATCAGTGTCAAAAAAGCCAAATTAAATCCACTGTGGTTCAATGTGGTAAAACAATAAAACATGAAAACTTCCAAGAGGGGTGAATACTGTTTATAGGCACTGTGCATGCTGCTATTTTGGTATTTATGCACATTTTATTCCACACGTTTATTTTAATTGTTATATTTTATATAATTCTTTTCAACTGTTTTATGTTTTTTGATGAATGTCACACCCTTGATCCTTGACATAGGAGCAGAATTGGCCCATTAAATCTTCTCCAGTATTCAATCATGGCTGATTGAATTTTCCTCTCAACTCCATTCCTCCACCTGCTCCCTATAAATGTTTATGAATCCCAATCAGAATCAGTATTTCTCACTCTTGTATGCCTGCTTGTCAACATCTGAGATTCTACCAACAAAGGTTCTATCCTCAGCAAATTTATAGATGGCAATTGAGCAATGCCTAGCCACACAGTCATGGGTGCAGAGACAGCAGAGACAGCAGAGCAGTGGGCTACGCACACGTCCCTGTGGAGCGCTAGTGTTAATTGTTAGCAATGCGGAAATGTTATATCTGATCACACAGACTGTGGTCTTCTGCTTCGCAAGTCAAGGATTCAGTTGCAGAGGGAGGTACAGAAGCCCAGGTTCTGTAGCTTTTCGATCATAACTGTAGAAATGGTGAGTGTTAAACATTAAGCTATAGTCAATTAACAGCATCCTGACATAGATATTCCTATTGTCCAAGTGATTCAAGGCCATGCAGAGAGCCAACAAAATCATGTCCACTGTAGACCTATTATGATGATTGGCAAATTGCAGTGGGTTCAGATCTTTGCTTAGGCAGGAGTTAATTCTAGCCATGCCCTACCTCCCAAACACTTCATCACTTCATGGAGTGCTACTGGACGATAGTCATTAAGGCAGCTCATACTAATCTTCTTAGGCAATGGTATAATTGTTGCCCTTTTGAGGCAGGTGGGAACTTGTGAATAAAGTTGATTCTTGACCTTTGATCTTGTGTTTTCTACCCATAAAGGTTAAAGCCTGTGGACGTGCGATTCAGAGGGGATCCTGAATGTACTTTCAAGGATATTACCATCAGGTTGCCCAGTCAATAGCTCTCTGATTACGTCCCAACCGGATTCCATGGTAGCATGGGGATGCCACGGTTAGTGCAACCACTTTACAGCGCCGGCAATCACTGATCAGATTCCCGTGATTGATTGATTGATTCCCGCTGCTGTCCGTAAAGAGTTTGTACATTCTGCCCTTGACTGTGTGGGTTCCTCCGGTTCCCTCCCATCTTTCAAAGACGTACGGGTTAGGATAAGTGAGTTGTGGGCACACTATGTTAGCACTGGAAGCGTGGCAACACCTGTGGGCTGCCCCCAGCATTCCTCAGACTGTGTTGGTCATTAATACAAAACAATGCATTTGACTGTATGTTTCCATGCACAGATGCTATATATATATATATATATATATATCTAATCTGCCTCTTCATTTGACACCTTGACAGGTTTTCGTGGAATGCGAAGTGTATTTCACCGGTACATCACTGAACCAGTACTGCAGACAGTGGGAATAATGATCTTTTGAAGCGAGTTTAAATCTGCCAATGTGTCTGATGCCTAAGAGCTTTAACTTTTAATCAGTTTCCTGCATGGGTCCTTGTCAGAGACCCCATAAACCACACTGCCCTTATCAAATATGTCTTGCCTATGGAATTTAAGTTTTACTAAAGAGAAAACAAGAATTTAAAAAAATTTACAAGGGTAATAATGTCCAAGAAGCAATTGGGCTTGTCTGATTCACTGAAGGGAAGAAGCTGGTCAGGCCTCTATTTAACCCCAGATTGTGATTGCCTCATCCACTCTTTAAAATGGCCTTATTAGTGACCCAATTCAAGGTGCATTAGTAAAACTAAATGTAAATAAATAATATTGAGAACATGAGTTGTAGAGTTCTTGAAAATGAGTCCTTGAAATCAGTTCAGAGTTGAGGTGACTGAAGCTATCCACGCTGGTTCAGGAGCCTGATGGTTGAAGGGTAATAACTGTTCCTGTAACTGCTGGTATGGGATCTAAAGTTTCTGTGCGTCCTTTCAGATGACAGCAGCAGGAAGAGACCCTGGCCTGCATGGTGGGGTTCCTTGATGAAAGATGCAGTGCTCCTTGTAAATGGGGGGGGGGGGGGGGGGGGGGGGAGAGGGGAGATTTTTGCCTGTAATGAACTGGGCTGTATCCATTAACTTTTTGTAGGTTCTTCCAATCATGGACATTGATGCTTCCATTCTTATACCATGTCAGGAAAATTCCTACATTCCAGTGCAATCTTGTGCATATGCAGCTAGAGAAGTCACAAGGACTGGAGGATTTGAGAGTGACCTCTCAAAGATCAGGATTTGCTGTTTCTCGTCCTTCCACCAAAACCTATTAAAGGGTGTTCGAACTGGTCTCAAACTCGAGACTAATCTGGGCCATGCCATCTTCTCACAGCTACCATCGGGCAGGAGGTCCAGAAGCCTGAAGCCCCACACCACCAGGTTCAGGAACACCTACCTCCCTTCAGTCATTTGGTTCTTGAGCCCACTGGCACAACCCTAATCACTACCATGGTATAACAACTCAATGACCACTCTGATCAATTCGCAATGAAATTGACTTCTTTGTTTATTTGTGTTCTCTTTCTTGTAAAAGTTGTGTATAACTTATGCTCAGTTATGAATCTGTTGACAGTTCTGCCTACATCATGCTCCGTGCAATTTGCTTTGTTTGTGAATGCTGCTTATCTGATGACATATGCCTGTGATGCTGCTGCACACGTTTATAATTGCATCTGTGTGTCACCTACAGATGACAATAAACTCAGCTTCGACTTATGATCCAATTACAGTAGTACTCGGAGTAATTGTCTTTTTATGACCTACCATTACAATCTTATTGTTCCCCTACACTATTGACAATTTCCTTATTTGCTCTGCTCATTCTTGCTGACTATTGGTGAGTCAATAGTATAATTTCATTAAAGTGATCACTAATTTCTTATTTTTAAGTTCTTCTCACATAGCCTTGCTGGATTCAATATTGTCAGGTTCAGGAATGGCTACTGCCCTTCGACCATTTAGTTCTTGATCCAGACCCCAATCACTACAGTTCAGCAACACCACGGCTACTTCCAGCACTTTATACTAAAATATTTTTTTGTTCTACTTTTTTTCTTGTAAAAGTTGTGTGCAATTTGTTTTCCTTGTGAACATGCCTGTGATGTTGCTGTAAGAAACTTTTCATACACCTGTTCGTATATGTACGTGCGCATGTGGCAATATATTTGATGTGGGAATGTTGTCGCACAGGAAAACTAGGAGAACAAGAAACGAGGCCGTGTCAGCCCTTGACTCACATGTACTGCTTCTGTTCCTCGTGGTAGAGATCCTTGCTCTCCATGGACCGCTCGAGGAGGTTCTGGTTCTGCTGATTCAGCGTCTGAACCTGACTCAGTAGAAAGTGGTTCTCCTCCTCCAGGTTGCTCTTCAGCTGAGTCAGCAGCTTTGCAAAGACCAGAGAAAGAGAACAAGAGTGAGAAATGGAGACAGAGACTAGAGTCTGTCTCCCCAGCCCAAACTCGAAGGGTTCTGACAACATGCGCCTGAGGAAGATTACAAAGTTCTTGGCTCAGAATAGTTTGCTATCAGCAAGTAAACTTATTAACATTCTAGAATATATAAATATAAGATGGCAAATGTTGTTTTGGCCCTGAGATAATGTCGCAAGCTTATAAAACCCAGGTTAGACCACACTTAGCGTACTATGTTCAGTTCAGTTAATCCACATTATAGGATTAAGAAGGTGCAGAGGAGATTTACCAGGATGCTGCCTAGATGGGAGAACACGTCTTGTGAGGATAGGCTGGGTGAGCTCTTTTCTCTTTGGAGTGAAGGACGATGAAAGTTGGCATGGTAGTGGTGTATAGGTGATAAGAGACAGAGATCAAGTGGACAGCCAGAGACTTGTCTCAGGGTGGTAATGGCTAATAGGAAGGGGCACAATTTTAAGGTGATTGAAGAAAAATATAGGGAGAGATGTCAGTTTTGTTTTTTTACACACACTAAGTGGTGGGTGCATGGAATGCCCTCATAGGGGTGATGGTAGAAGCAGATACATTAGCGACATTTTAAAAAACTCCTAGGCACATGGATGGCAGGGTGTTGATATGTCCCTAGAAAAGGAGGTGTAAGGCACTCCTTCCCTCCGCTAGCCTTCAGCTCACCATGGGCAAGGTGTAGCACCTGCTTAGCCCCCCCAACCCCCTCGATCAAGGTCGTCTGAAGCCATGGGAACAGGTGGTGGATGGTATTACGAGTAGTTGGTGCACATCACAAGTCCTGGTTATGTGACCACTGACAATCCCTGGAGAGTATTGATAGCGGCTGAGGTCACCTGTCTTGTAAAGACACTGCCCAGAAGAAGACACTGGCAAACCACTTTTGTAGAAAAATTTGCCAAGAACAATCACGGTTAAAGACCATGATTGCCCATGTTATACAACACAGCACATAATGATGATGACATACATGGATGGAAGAAAAACAGAGGACTATGTAGGAGGGAGGTGTTAGATGGATCATGGAGTAGGTTGAAAGGCCTGGCACTTGTTGTGAGCTGCTGTGTAGCTCTAAGAGTACACATTATAGGGGTCACATGAAAGTAGCATTTTGACCTGAAACATCAACAATTCCTTTCCCCCAGAGGTACTGCCTTCCTCGAGCGGATTGTTTGTTGTGTGTGGATCTTTTGTTTTTAATGGCCTGCCTCTGTTTTCTATGTACCAGTTAATAATTTTATAACCATATAACAATTACAGCACGGAAACAGGCCATCTCGGCCCTTCTAGTCCGTGCCAAACGCTTACTGTCACCTAGTCCCACCTACCTGCACTCAGCCCATAACCCTCCATTCCTTATCACCAGATTACCCAACTCAAATGGGACCAAGTCACAGTAGGACTGTCACCAGTGGATGGATGGGTGCACTGCTCAAGAATTAATCAAGACGTTTGGACCTGGGAAGGATTTTTAATAGAATTAATAAGGCGAAATGAGTTATATTAGTACAGCACATTAACAGGCCCTTTCAGAACAAAATGCTTGTATGGAACAATGTGCCAAATTAAATTAAATCTCTTGGTTTAGGCAGAGGCTTTATAAAGCATTGATCACACTGGAGCACTGTGAGAATTTATGTGTCCCCTATTTGAAAAAGGATGTGCTGGAATCTGTGGCAATCAACTCCACAGATTTGCCACCCTCGTCTCCATTCTAAATGGGCATCCCTCTATTCTGAGGCTGTGTTCTCTAGTCCTAGACTCACCCACTAAAGGAACCATCCTCTTCACATCCGCTCCATCTTGGCCTTTCAATGTTCGTTAGGTTTCAATGAGATTCGCCCCCTCCACCCCAGTCTTCTAAACTCCAGTGAGTACAGGCGTAGAGCCAAACGTTAATCCCTTCATTCTCCTTCTGTTATTACCTCACAGTGATTCCCAATCTTGGTTTGCGAGATGTCCAGGTTCTGGTGCTTCTCCTTCAGTTCGTGATACTGGGCCTTCCAGTGCTCCAGCTCCAGCTTGCTGCTGTTCAGACTGCTCTTGCACTCCTTGGCCAGGCCCTGCAGCCGGTCGCACTCCTCCTTCAGCACGCTGTTCAGCGAGTGCAGCCTGCAACACAAAGCGCGCGGCCTCCCAGTCAGTTGTGTGAGGGGGTGCAGGAATGGGGAGCTCGCGTGGGCACCCCGCTAGAGGACAACTCACAGCACTGGGCACCCCACTGCCCAGAGGCAGACATGAGGGCAGAGGAGTCTAACAAGGATTGGAGGTAATTAGTTATAAAGGGAGATTGGTTCGGCTGGAGTGGGCTGTGTTCAAATCAGACTTAACACTCTCAGAGGCCCGTGCTGGGGTTGGAGGACTGACTGAGTATGTTGGTGGGTGGGAGGGAGGAAAGGGGCTTGTTTTGCTGTTGCTTGTTGTGTTCTGTGTTGTCCTGCTCAACACTGCGGGTATGCTAGGGTGGCGCTGGAAAGTGTTGTGACACTTCCAGCTGCCCCGAGCACAAACTTGGGTGTGTTGGTTGTTAACACAATCAATGCATTTCACTGCATGCTTCAGTGTGCATGTGATAAATAAATCTGGATCTTGAATCTCGGTGAGGTAGCGAGGGAGTCACTCGGTGAGGTAGTGAGGGAGTCACTTGAATAGACCACAGAGCTCCCTAAAGTCGAGTTCCTTATGTCCAGTCAATGCTTATTCCTTATCCAGTTTGGCAGTTTGTCACTAGCTTGTTCTGGGAGCTTGCTGTGTGTGCACTGGCTGTCTAAGCATTTTGTAGAGAGTGAAATGATTTAGCTTTTAAAAAGGCACCAGGGCAAGCAATGAGCAGTCTTGACTCCGACCAATGCATCCTAAGCAACACACCTTCCCTCATAGACCCCACCCATCAACTTCCTACACAGGAATTTCCCCCCCCATACCTTCCCTCATAAAGCCCACACCTGAACTTCCTACATAGGCCCCACCCACACCTGAATGTATGGGCCCCAGCCCTCAGCTGTCCTCACACACCTTATCCCACAGGCCTTCCAGAACAGGCCTCACCCTCACCTATCCTCATGTGCTTCACCCCTCACTTCTGCTCACACAGGCCCAACCCCCACCTGTTCATAACAAACTCACCCACATTTGACTGTACAACCTTCTCAGTTCCATTCTAACTTGAATACCAGGCTCTGATCTCGGCTGGCTGAATGAGCCAAGCTCTGCCCCTACCTGTCAGTAGGGGCTCTGGCTCTGCCCGATTTGAATGCCGAGGCTAGGTTCCGCCCTCACATTTGCAAAAATTCCAGGCTCTGCCCTTATTTGAGATTAGGCCCCACCTCCTTGTCCAGGCTCCACCCCTTATCCGGTGGCTGAGTTTAGGCCCCACCTCCTTGCCCAGGCTCCACTCCTAATTAGTTGACTCTGAGATTAGGCCCCGCCTCCTTGCCCAGGCTCCACCACTTATCCGTTGGCTCTGAGATTAGGCCCTGCCTCCTTGTCCAGGCTCCACCCCTTATCCGGTGGCTGAGTTTAGGCCCCGCCTCCTTGCCCAGGCTCCACTCCTAATTAGTTGGCTCTGAGATTAGGCCCTGCCTCCTTGCTCAGGCTCCACCCCTTATCCGGTGGCTCTGAGATTAGGCCCCGTCTCCTCGTGTGCACTCAGCCCCGTTGAACTGTCCACCCTTGTACCTGGTCGCTCACCTGCTCACATCAGCCTTCAGCTGTCTGTTCTCCTCTGTGATGGCTGCGTTCCTCCTGGATTCCCGCTGCAGACTCTCCCTCTGGGCGTGAAGCTCTGAGTCCAGCTGCTCCACCTCGGCCTGCTTTTTCAGCAGCCCCAGGTACCTGCGCACAGAGACAGGGCAAAGCAGTCACACCAGGGCTCCACAACGGCCGTGGGAGCCAACATGGAGACTCACACTGCAACACCGGCAGGCAGGGTGAGCCTCTCCTTCCCTCTTGAGTGTAATGTACAGAAGACAACAAACTGAGTAAATACAAAAAGAAAAATATTATAATGATAAACACATAAGCAATAAATATCTAGAACACGAGATGAAGAGTCCTTGAAAATGAGTTCATAGGTTATGGGAACAGTTCAGCGATAGGGCGAGTGAAGTTGAGTGAAGTAACCCCACTGGTTCAAGAGCCTGATGGTTGAGGGGTAATAACTGTTCCTGAACCTGGTGGTGTGGGTCCTCAGGCTCCTGTACCACCTTCCTGATGGCAGCAGTGAGAAGAAAGCATGGTCTGGATGGTGGGGGTCCCTGATAATGGATGCTGCTTTCCTGCAGCAGTGCTCCTTGTAGATGTGCTCAATGGGGGGCAGGTCTTTACCTGTGATGGACTGGGCCATATCCAGTACGTTTTGTAGGATCTTCTGTTCAAGGACATTGGTGCTTCCACACCAGGCGGTGATGCAGCCAGTCAATATACTCTCCACCACACCTCTATAGAAGTTTGTCAAAGTTTTAGATGAGACGTTGAATTTTTGTAAACTTCTAAGAGAGTGGAGACCCTGCCATACTTTCTTTGTAAAGGCACTCGGGTGCTGAAATGAGCCCTCTGGAACGAGTCGCTGACCCTCTTCAGCTCTGCTCTCCTGATGTGGACTGGCTTATGGACCTCCAGCTTCCTCCTCTTCAAGGCAATAATCAGCTCCTCGATCTTGCTGACATTGAGTGAAAGGTTCATCAAGACTGAAGAGTCTCGGCCCAAGACACCTACATAGATACTGCCGGGCCTGCTGTGTTCCTCCAGCATTTTGTGTGTGTTCCTCTGGATTTCCAGCTTCTGCCGAACCTCTCGTGCTTATTTATTGATTTTATTTAGAGACACAGCACAGTAAATGGCCCTTCCAGCTCAACAAGCCTGCGATGCCCAGTTACAACCATGTGTCCGATACACCTTACCCACAGTCTGTCTTTGGAATGTGGGAGGAAACCTGAGTATCTGGAGGAAACCCACACATACAAAGTCCAAACAAACAGCAGTGTGAATTGAACTCGGTCCGCTGGTGCTGTAATCTCATTTCGTTAACGCCTACGCTACCGGGCTGCCACATTTATTTTTTGTATTTCTTATTGCAACTTACAGCAAGTTTTATGTCTGGCACTGTACTGCTGCAACAAAATGACAAGTATCACAACTTAAGTCAGTGATTATAAACCTGACTCTCATTATGATTATGGCATTTTAAGTTTCTAGAAACACACCAGATTCTGCAGATGCTGGAAATCTTGAGCATCACCCACACGAGATGCTGGAGCAACTCTGTATGCCTTGCAGCAGCTATGGAGAGAATCAAGCAACTGACGTTTCAGACCGAGGCCCTTCATCAGGACCAACGCAGGATCTTGGCCTGAGACCTCAGGATTTTGCTCTCTTTTTGCATGACATACGTAAGTTTTTATATTTCTTATTGTAGCTGAAAGTAATGTTTTATGTGCTGGACTGTAATGTTGCTGCAGAACAAACTTCAATAGATACAGAGTGAAAAGTATCCTGGCTGGCTGCATCATGGCCTGGTACAGGAACACCAATGCCCAGGAACAGAAAACTCTACAAAGTGTGCTGGATAAAGCCCAGTCGATCACAGGCAAACCCTCCCCAGCATTCAGTGCATTTATAAGGAGCACTGCCGCAAGAAGGCAACATCCACCAAAGGACCTTAAAAGTCCAGGCTCGACACTCTCTTTTCACTTCTACCATTACACAGGAGGTCCCACATCACCCTACAACCATCAGGCTCCTGAAACAGCGCGGATATCTTCACTCACCTAAACACTGAGCTGATTCCACAACCTACAGATTCACTTTCAAAGACTCTACACCTCACGTTCTCAGTATTATTTATTTAGGTTTTCTTATTAATATTTGCACAAGATTTGTCTTCTTTTGCACTTGCAGGGAAATGAATCTCAGGGTAGTATATGCTGGCATGTTTCAATCATCACCTTACCTTGACACTACTTTGAATTTCACAGCTCACGTCAGTGAGAAGAACCCGATTTGGATGAATTTCACAGCTCACGTCAGTGAGAAGAACCCGATTTGGATTCGTTACCTGGTCTCCAGATCCTTGTGTTGAGTCTCCAGGCTCCTGTACGATGACTTGAAGGAGGCCTGCTGGGCGATGAGGGCCTCACACTCGGTGGACTGCCGCCCGTTCAGCGCCATCAGCCGCTCGTGGTCCTGTAACAGGGAGTCGTGGGCCACCTTCAGCTCCTCCTTCTGCCGGGCGAGGCCATCCCGCTCGTTCTCCACCGCCGACTGCGCATTCTGCAGCATTGCGTTCTGGCCCATAAGAGCTGCGCTCTGTGAGTTCAGGGTCGAGTTCTCCACCTGTGATGGCAGCACACCACACAACCCCCAGGAGACAGAGGCAACGTTACACCTTGCAAGACCACCAGCCCATAAGATACAAGAGCAGAATTAGGCCATTCTGCCCATCGAATCAGCTCTGCCATTCCATAATGGCTGATCCCTGATCCTATTCAACCCCATACACCTGCCTGTCGCCATATCCTTTGATGCCCTGACCAATCCGGAAACTATCAACATACTTAAATACATGCATGGATTTGACCTCCTCTGCAGTCTGTGGCAGAGCATTCCACAGATTCATTACACTCTGGCTAAAAAAATTTCTCCTTGCTTTTGTTCTAAAAGGTTGCCCCTCAATTTTGAGGCTGTGCCCTCTAGTTCTGGATATCCCCGACCATAAGAAACGCCCTCTCCACATCCACCTTATCTAGTCCTTTTAACATTCGGTAGGTTTCAATGAGATTCTACCCACATTCTTCTAAATTCCAGTGAGTACAAGCCCAAAGCTGCCAAACGCTTCTCATGTTAACCCCTTCATTCCCAAAATCATCCTCATGAACTTTCTCTGAACTCTCTCCAATGACAACACATCCTTTCTGAGATATGGGGTCCAAAACTGTTGACAATACTCCAAGTGCAGCCTGACTAGTGTCGTATAAATGCTCAGCATTATTTCCTTCTATTCCCCTTGAAATAAATGGCAACATTGCATTTGCCTTCTTTATCACAGACTCAACCTGTAAATTAACCTTCTGGGAGTCTTGCACAAGGACTCCTAAGGCCACCTGTACCTCTGATGATTGAACCTTCTCCCCATTTAGATAATAGTCTGCACTATTGTTTCTTTTACCAAAATGCATTATCATACATTTCCCAACGCGGTATTCCATCTGACACTTTTTGCCCATGCTTCCGATTTGTCTAAGTCCTGCTGTAATTGCATTGCTTCCTCAGCCTACCTACCCCTCCACCTATCTTTGTATCACCAGCAAACTTTGCCACAAAGCCATCAGTTCCGTTATCCACATCACTGACAAACAATGTGAAAAGTAGCGGTCCCAATACTAACTCTCTGAGGAACACCACTAGTCACTGACAGCCACCCAGAAAAGGCCCCCTTTATTCCCACTTGCTGCCTCCTGCCTGTCAGCCATTCCTCTATCCATGCCAGTTTCTTGTAATGCCATAGGATTTTATCTTGTTAAACAGCCACATGTGTGCCACTTTATCAAATGCCTTCTGAAAATCCAAGTAAATGACATCCACTGCCTCTCCTTTGTCCGGCCACCCTGCTTGTTACTTCCTCAAGGAACTCTAATAGATTTGTCAGACAAGATTTCCCTTTATGAAACCATGCTGACTTTGACTTATTTTATCATTAGTCTCCAAGTACCTCATCCTTAATAATAGACTCCAACACTTTCCCAACCACTGAGGTTAGGTTAACTGGCCTATAAAGTCCTTTTCTTTTGCCTCCCTCCCTTCTTGAAGAGTGGAGTGACATCTGCAATCTTCCAGTCCTCCAGGATCATGCCAGAATCAAGTGATTCTTGAAAGACAGCTGAAGCTTCTGCAAAGACCAAAGCTCTGAAGTGTGAACTCTGGGTATCACACCCCATTCCCCTGAATAGTGACAGAGGACCATTACCCCCAGACTGCAGACTCTGGGTGTCACACCCCATTCCCCCGAGACAGTGACAGAGGACCAATACCCCCAGACAGTGACAGAGGACCAATACCCCCAGACAGTAACAGAGGACCAATACCCCCGAGACAGTGACAGAGGACCAATACCCCCAGACAGTGACAGAGGACCAATACCCCCAGACAGTGACAGAGGACAAATACCCCCAGACAGTGACAGAGGACCAATACCCCCGAGACAGTGACAGAGGACCAAAACCCAATGGTGGCAGGGAGGGATGGAGGGGAGAGGGGTCTAGGGTATGGGAGTGAGGGGATCATATGACGATTGGAAGGAAGGGGGAGGGACGGATGGGCGAGGGGGTTCAGGTTGCAGGCGGTGGGGAGCATGTAGATACCTGCAGCTTGGCGTTCTGGATCTGCAGAGCATTGCTGTGCTCCTGCATGGACGCGGCCTGACGCTGCAACATCACAATCTGAGAGTTGACCGCACTGTTCTGCGCTTCCAGCTGCTTTATCTGCTCCTTCAGTAAGTCCTTCTCCGCTTGCAACGCCGCGTTCTGCAAACACAGCAACTTCAGATGCAGCAAGAGAAACACTCGCCAAGCAGCACGAAGGACACACAGGCCATCACGAACATTACAGCACAGCACAGGTTCCGCCATGTTGTGCCAACCCTTTCACCTACTCTATCTAATGGTTAGACTGATCTTGGAGAAAGGCAAAAGGTCAATGAAAGAAAAATGCAGGGTTAGATTCTTAATCCTTTCCTCCCACATAAACATCCATTTCTTTTTCACCCATGTGCCTATCTAAGAGTCTCTAAAATGCCCCTAATGTATCTGCCTCGAGCACCCCCCTGGCAGGGTGTTCCACACACCACCCACTCTCTCTGTAAAAAAACAACCCCTCTACATTTCAAAAAATAAAAACACAAAATGCTGGCAGAACTCAGCAGGCCAGACAGCATCTATGGGGGGAGGTAGTGACGATGTTTCGGGCCGAAACCCTTCATCGGGAGTGAAGTAACATGGGATGGTCGAGGGGGGATAAGAAGTGGGGGGGAGGGATGAAGTAGAGAGCTGGGAAGTGATAGGTTGGAGGGAAATGGGCTAGGGGGAAGGTGGATAACTATGGGAAATAAAAGAGAAAGAAAGGTAGGGCTGGGGGGAGATTATAGTGAGGGGGAAGAAAGAGAGAGAAAGAGAACCAGACTAAAATTACAGATAGGGATGGGGTAAGGGGGGGGGGGGGCAGGGGTATCAACGGAGGTCTGTGAGTTGAATGTTCATGCCGGCAGGAAGGAGGCTACCTAGGAGGGAGATAAGGTATTGCTCCATCGACCTGCGTGTGGCCTCATCTTGATGGTAGAGGAGACTGTGGACAGACATGTCGGAGTGGGAGTGGTCTGTGGAATTGAAGTGTGTGGCCACAGGGAGATCCCGCCACTGCTGGAGGACCGAGTGCCGGTGTTCGGCGAAACGGTTTCCCAGTCTGCGGCGGGTCTCCCAATGTATAAATGGCCACATCGGGAGCACCAGATACAGTATATCACCCCAGTTGACTCGCAGGTGAAGTGGTGCCTCACCTGAAAGGACTGTCTGGGGCCTGGGATGGTGGTGAGGGAAGAAGTGTGGGGGCAGGTGTAGCACTTCTTCCGTTTGCAGGGATGAGTGCCTGGAGGGAGGTCGGTGGGGAGGGATGGGGGGGATGAATGGACAAGGGAGTCACGTAGGGAACGATCCCTGTGGAAAGCCGAGAGTGGGGGGGAGGGGAAGATGTGTCTGGTGGTGGCACTTATCCCTGCCCCCACACTTCTTCCCTCATCATCTGTCTGTCAAGATGAGGCCACAGGCAGGTCGATGGAGCAATGCCTTATCTCCCGCCTAGGTAGCCTCCTTCCTGCCGGCATGAACATCCAACTCACTGACCTCTGTTGATACCCCTGCCCCCCCTTACCCCACCCCTATCTATAATTTTACTGGTTCTCTTTCTCCCTCTTTCTCCCCCCTCACTATAATCTCCCCCCAGCCCTACTTTTCTTTCTCTTTTATTTCCCATAGTTCGCCACCTTCCCCCTAGCCCCTTTCCCTTCAGCCTATCACTTCCCAGCTCTCTACTTCATCCCTCCCCCCACTTCTTATCCCCCCTCGACCATCCCATGTTACTTCACTCCTGATGAAGGGTTTCGGCCCGAAACGTCGTCACTACCTCCTCCCATAGATGCTGTCTGGCCTGCTGAGTTCTGCCAGCATTTTGTGTTTTTATTTATTTCCAGCATCTGCAGATTCACTCGTGTTCCCTCTACATTTCAGGTTGAAACCCTATATCAGGATTTAACATAGAATACCAGGTCATTCAGCCCAAGGTGCCGTGTTGATCTTGATGCCAGTTTATACTAAATGCCCTCCCCCGTCTATCACCCACATCCCTCCATTCTCTTCATATTCACCTCCTCTTAAACTCCACCAAAGTGTCTGCCTCCACTACTATCCCTGGTGACCCAGTCCAGGCACCAGCACAAAAACTCAGCTCTCACGCCACCTTTAAACATCTCACCCTCTAACCTTAAAAGCCTGCCCTATGGTGTCTGACACCCAGGGGAAAGGATTCTGACTGTCTGCTCTGTCTATGCTTCTCAGAATTTTCAAAATCCTCCATCAAGTTTCCCCTCAGGGAGAGCAACCCAACATTGCCCAACCTTTGCTCATAGATCATTCTCGCCACCCTGGGGAACCTCTTCTGCACCCTCTTCATGTCCTTCCTGTAGCAGGGCTAAGATTCGCCAAGATTCCTCACTGGCTTCCCCAGCATTGAAGACATCTTCAAAAGGCCATGCCTCAAAAAGGTGTTATCCATCATTAGGGACCGCCATTACCCAGGATATTCTTATTGCTGCCATCAGGGAGGAGGTACAGGACCTGAAGACACACACTCGATGTTTTAGAAACATTACATCCCTCCCCCTCTCTGCCCATGCATGATATCCCCAGCCCTCGTGGGGCTACACCTCGGGGCCCCAGCACCCGGACTCACGTTCCTCTCCACCTCGATGACCGTGTCCTTCACTTTCAGCAGCTCCAGCGTGGTCTCCCGACTTTCCTTCTCCCATTTCTCTTTCTCTGCGCTGCTTGGCGGAGAGGTACCTACTGGGGAGTTCAGCGAAAGCTTCTCCTCCTCCTGACGCTGCAACAGCGCTTCCAGATTCCACTTCACCTGGGGAACAAGAGGCACGCTGACAGAGTTAGACTTTAAAGGAAGAGGTTTTAAAGATTAGCTTTACTTGAAACATCAAAACATACAGTGAGATGTGTTGTTTGCATCAATGACCAACACAGTCTTAGTCCATCTTCATTATTTATTTAATCAGATTTATTTGCCACATGCACATCGGAACATTGAAATTTGGTGCAATGTTTCATTTTGTGTCGAGGACAGTCAGAGAATGTGCTGGGGGGCAGCCCGCAAGTATCGCCATGGTTCCAGCACCAACGTAGCATGTCCAGAACTCACTGACCCTACATCTCTGGGATGTGTGGGGAAACCGGAGCACCCAGGGGAAACCCAAGCGGTCAGGGGGAGAACATACAAACTCCTTACAGACAGCAGCAGGAATTGAACCCCAGTCACTAACACAAGTATTAGTTAGTGTTATACCAACTGCTACGCTACAGAAGATAAGTAACCTGTTCAGCAGATACTGAGTCACACTGCAGCTTTGCAGACTAAGGAGCATTAGTATTGAACCCAAGGACAAGCCATTGGGTATATTTAAAGCACAGTTTGATAAGTTTATGATTATTAAGGGTGTCAAAGGTTGCGGGAGAACGTGGGGAAATAGGGGGAAAATAATCAGCCATGATGGAATGGTAGAATAAACTCGACGGGCTGAAAAGCCTAAACCTGCCCCTACGTCTTATGGTCTAAGTTACGAAAAGTTTAGCAACAGGTGATTTTACAAACTGTAAGGAAGCATAAAGAAAGCTGAAATCACCAGGATAAACAGAATAAAAACAACAACCTGGGCCCTAATCCAACAAGAGAGACCTTCCTCCTTACCGCGCTCAGCTCACTACGCAGCTGCTGGTTCAAGTTGCTGGACTCAGCCAGTCGGGACTCCAGTGCCTGGACTTTTTCCTCCTTGATGTCTAGTGTTTTCTTTAGCGTAGATTCAATCCTGGTCTCCAGGAGCCTGTATTTACTGAAGACAACATTAAAAAACAGAAGTATTGGTCTTTGGCATGTCAAACTCACCCTTGTGACTAATACATGAAAGAAGCCAAGATTTTTATTCTTCAGCCTCCCGACAAATCCCTTCTCCACCAATTGCTCAACTTCAAGCAACTGCTGGATCGGTCCCCTTCTGTGCGGATAAATCGATTTTTTTATTGTCACATGTACCTATGTACACTGAGAAACTGTTTTGCATGCCGTCCGTACAGATAATGTCATCAGATCACTACATTGTGGAAGTACACAAGAAAACAACAAATGTACAGAACAGGCCAAGACCCTTCATCAGAACCAACTGAAGGAAAAGATAGTAAGAGAATTTTCAGCCCGAAATATCGACTGTACTTCTTCCTATAGATGCTGCCTAGCCTGCTGCGTTCCACCAGCATTTTGTGTGTGTTGCTTGAATTTCCAGCATCTGCAGATTTCCTTGTGAGTGTACAGAATAAAATGTTACAGTTATAGAGAAAGTGCACAACAGGAAGATTGCGATGGCTGAGTGTTTAAAGTGTTAGGCTTGAAATCCAATGGGGATATCCCACGTAGGTTCAAAGCTTGCTCACAAAACTTACACTGCAGGCACCAGGACCGGGCAACTGACGACCTCTAGTAATTTTAAAGTGCCGCTGTAGCACAGAAGCTAGCGCAATGCTATTGCAGCTTGAAGAGTTCTGGAGATCATTTCTGGCACTGCCAGTAAGGAGTTTGCACATCCTCCCCGGGAGCATAGTGGGTTTCCTCCATATGCTCCAGTTTCCTCCCACAGTCTAAAGACAGACCGGTTAGTAGGTTAATTGGTCATTGTAAATTGTCCTGTGATTTGCAAATGCCCTCTACTCTGTAAGAAGGGAGGAAGGCAGAAGAAACAAAATAATAGGTCTGTTATCCTGACTTCAGTGGTTGGAAAGATGTTGGTTTCTATTATTAAGAATGACATTTCAGGGTACTTGGAGACACATGATAAAATAGGCCAAAGTCAGCATAGTTTTCAGAAGGCCTTTGACAAGGTGCCACACATGTCCTTACCCATGGTATTACAGGAAAGGTACCAGCATGGATAGAAGATTGGTTGGCTGGCAGGAGGCAAAGAATGGGGGGAAAGGGGCCTATTCTGGTTGGCTGCTGTTGACTAGTGGTGTGCTGCAAGGGTCAGTGTGGGACCGCTGCTTTTCACGTTATGTGTCAATGATTTAGATGACACAATTGATGGCTTTGTGCCCAATCTTGAGGATGTTACGAAGATAGGTGGAGGGGCAGATAGTATTGAGGAAGCAGAGTGTCTGCAGAGGAACCAAGACAGATTGGGAGAATAGGCAAAGGAGGGACAGATATAATATAATGTAGCGAAGTGTATGGTCATGACCTTGACAGAAGGAACGAAGGTGTGGACTATTTTCTAAATGGGGAGAAAATTCAAAAATCGGAGGTGCAAAGGGACTTGGAAGTCCTTCTGCAGGATTCCCTAAAGGTTAACTTGCAGGTTGAGTTGGTTGTAAGGAAGGCAAATGCAATGCTAGCATTTATTTTGAGAGGACTAGAATACAAAAGCAAGGATTAATACTGAGGCTTTATGAAGTATTAGTCAGACTGCACTTGGAGTATTGCAAGCAGCTTTGGGCCCTTTACCTAAGAAAGGATGCACTGGCATTGGGGAGGGTCCAAAGGAAGAGCACGAGAACGGTCCCAGGTATGAAAATCGTGACATATGAGAAAAGCCAAGATGGCTCTGAGACAGCACTCGCTGAAGTTCAGAAGAGCGAGGAGGAATCTCATTGAAACCTATCGAATATTGAAAAGCCAAGATAGAGTGGACTGTGGAGAGGATGTTTCCTATAGCGCGGGTGTCTAGGAACAGAGGGCACAGCCTTAGAATTGAGCTAAGTCCATTTTGAACAGAGATGAGGAAAAGTTTCTTTAGCCAGAGGATGGTGAATCTGTGGAATTTATTGCCACAGGTGGCTGTGGAGGTCAAGTCATTAAATAGATTTAAGGTGAAGGTTGGTAGGTTCTTGATTAATCAGAGCGTCAAAGGTTACAGGAGAAGGCAAGAGAATGGAGTTGAGAGGGATAATAAATCAGCCATGATGGAACAGCTGAGAAGGCTCAATGGGCCAAATGGCCTAATTCTGCTCCTGCACCTACAGTCTTTTAGGCTAGTGCTAAGTTGGATTGGAAGAGCCTGTTCTACCTGTACCTCAAAATAAATAAAGACAATAAGGTGCAAGGCCATAACAAGGTCAAAAATTCACCTTATTGTACTATTGCTGTTGTAATATACTTAAACAGTGGGATAGAAGCTGTCCTTGAACCTGGTGATATGTGCTTTCAGGCTTTTGTATCTTCTGATGATGGGATGGGGAGGAGAGAAAACGTCCAGCGGGTTGGGTTAACTGCCTCACTGAGCCAGTGAGCAATGTAGAGGGAATCCATGGAGGGAAGACTAGTTTCTGTGAAGAGTCCACAACACTGCATTTTCTTGCAGACACAGGCAGAGCAGTTGACATAACAAGCCATGATGTATCTGGACAGGTTGCGATCTATGGTGCAACAATAAAAGTTGACGTGCCAAATTTCTTTGGCTACCTGTGGGAGGAGATGTGCTAATGGGCTTATGTGACTGTGGCATCCACATGGTTGGACCAAGAGGAAGGAAGATCAAGGATTTCAGACTGATTGATAAATACTAAAAAGGTGTGCTGGGGATGGGACTGCCGGATGATAAATGAAATGGAAAGCTACAACATTTTTATAGCAGCTTTCACTGTACCTCAATGTATTTTACAATGGAGGAAATCTAATACAGGTGTCCCCCATTTTTTGAACATTCGCTTTACGGCAACTCGCTGTTAAGAAAGACCTACATTAGTACCTGTTTTTGCTAACCAAAGAGGATTTTCACTTTTACGAAAAAAAGATGCCCGCTTTATACTTCTTACTATTCTGTTACTATCTTTCCTTTCAGTTAGTCCTGATGAAGGGTCTCGGCCCGAAACGTCGACAGCGCTTCTCCCTATAGATGCTGCTTGGCCTGCTGCGTTCCACCAGCATTTTGTGTGTGTTGCCTGCTTTATACATGTGTTTACTCCAAGAAAGACTACAATGACTGTGAAGCCTTGTGCAGGCAGTTGTTTGTGCATGCGTGTACGTGCGGATTCTTTTCTCCAAATCGATTTTGGCTCGCTGTCTTCCTCATATTGATAAGTGAAACTACACCGTACCTACAATTTTTCTACTTTATATAGGGTGTATATTTATCATATCATTCCTGCTTTTACTATATGTTAGTGTTATTTTAGGTTTTTTGTGTTATTTGGTATGATTTGGTAAGTTATTTTTTGGGTCTCGGAACGCTCAAAAATTTTTCCCATGCAAATTAATGGTAATTGCTTCTTCGCTTTATGACATTTCGGTTTACAAATGGTTTCATAGGAACGCCCTTCCTTCGGATTGTGGGGGAAACCTGTACCCAATTTACACTCAGAAAGATCCTACTAACGGTAATCTTTATAATGTCTGGGTAACTTAATTTGGTGTTTTATTCATCCAGGAAAACAAGGTGTTCTTCACGTTGGGATCTTTGACTTTTGCTAGGCATTTTATAGAGTTATAAAAGAGTACAGCACAGAACCAGGCCCTTCAGCCCTTCTAGTCCATGCTGGACCATTTAAACTGCCTACTCCCACTGACCTACCCTCCATACCCCTACCATCCAAACTTCTCTTAAACGTTGAAATCGAGCTTGCATGCTCCACCACTTGTGCTGGCAGTTCATTCCACGCTCTCACAACCCTCCGAGTGAAGGTAACAGTGGGACTGCACCCCTCTCCGGGTGAGTGGAGGGAAGTCTGCCCTTGAGGCCAGTGCACGTGTGTGGGTGGGAGGAACAGGACTGGTTCTGCTGTTGTTTCTCGGTAGCCTGTCGTGTTTTGTTTGCGTTGTTGTTCTGCTGAGCACACTGCTCTCCCCACCACTGAGGGCACTTCCACAACTCGACGCCTGAAAAAGGCAGCATCCATTGTTAAGGACTGTCACCACCCAGACATGTCCTTTTCTCATTGGGGAGGAGCTACACGTGCCTGGATATGCACGCAGTGTTTTAGGAATAACTTCTTCCTCCCTGCCATCAGATTTCTGAACAGTCCATGATCACAGCATCACTCTTCCTCTTTTGCAGTATTTATTTGATTTTATAAGTTGTAATTTATAGTAATTTTTTCTGTATTGCACTGTACTGCCGCCAAAAAACTAATTTCACAACATACATCAGTGAAAATAAACCTGATTCTGATTTTCCTATGTGCCCAAGAGTGGAGGTTCACAATCTTGAAACTGGAAATTAAAGACTGATTGAAATCCATTCAGTTAAGCAGGTAACTACAGAGTTTTAAAAGAAAAGGTCCCAATCAAATCCAGTGTCATTCATCTACATAGATTATTGACTGAAGGGTCAAATTGACAGTGTGTGTGTGCCTTGCCAGCATACTTTGGCCATGTTTCGTCAATTCCTGTCAGGGCCACTAGATGGGGTGATTGACCACAGTCCCAGCTCAGACACCGGACTGCCAGAGTTATGTCCAGAGCGGCTAGTCCTGTTCCCAGGGAGATGCAGCCTCCTGAACAGCTGCCGACTGCACAGCCACATTTCATTATCACCTCGCTCACAGTCTCACACCAAACAAGTTCAGCCTGAAATGGACAAGAGGACTAAGAAGATCCCAGTGAAAGACCGAGAAAGAAGTGAACATAGATATTCAGAATCAGATTTATCAGAAGGCATGAAATTTGCAGTATAGTGCAAAAGCATAACCTTACTAGAACAGAACAGTACAGGCCCTTCGACCCATGACGTTGTTCCAACCTTTTAACCTACTCTAATATCCGTTCCCTCCAACGTGGCCTCCATTTTTCTTTCTTCCATGTCTTTAAGAGTCTCTTAAATGTCAGACAGACAGACATACTTTATTGATCCCGAGGGAAACTGGGTTTCGTTACAGTCGCACCAACCAAGAATAGTGTAGAAATATGGCAATATAAAATCACAAATAATTAAATAATAATAAGCAAATTATGCCAAGTGGAAATTAGTCCAGGACCAGCCTATTGACTCAGGGTGTCTGACACTCCGAGGGAGGAGTTGTAAAGTTTGATGGCCACAGGCAGGAATGACTTCCTATGACGCTCAGTGTTGCATCTCGGTGGAATGAGTCTCCTGTGCCTAACCAGTACATTATGGAGTAGATGGGAGACATTGTCCAAGACGGCATGCAACTTAGACAGCATCCTCTTTTCAGGCACCACCGTCCCCAGTGTATCTGCTTCTATCACCAACCCTAGCATCACATTTTACACACCCACACCTCTGATAAGTCCCTCCCCCAATAATTTCCTCACCCATAAGACATAGAAGCAGAATTTCTTCATCATGGCTAATCCCGTATCCCATTCAACCTCATACACCTACCCTCTCACCATATCCCTTGATGCACCGACCAGTCAGGAATCTATCAGCTTCCGCTTCGAATAAACCCATGGACTTGGCCTCCACCGCAGACTGTGGCAGGACATTCCACACATTCACCACTCTTTGGCTATATTAAAAAAAAGTTCTCCTTATTTCTGTTCTAAAAGGCCCTCTAGTTCTGGATAACCCCATCACAGGAAACATCCTCTCCACATCCACCCTACCTAGTCCTAGTCCTTTCAACATTCGGTTGGTTTCAATGTGATCCCCCCACTCACATCTTTCTAAATTCCAGTGAGTACAGGCTCAAAGCTGCCTAATGCTCCTTATATGTTAACCCTTTCATTCCTGGAATCATCCTCGTGAACCTCCCTGGACTCTCTCCAATGACAACACATCCTTTCTGAGATACGGGGCCCAAAACTGTTGACAATACTCCAAGTGCGGCCTGACTAGTGTCTTATAAAGGCTCAGCATTATCTCCTTGCTTTTATATTCTATTCCCCTTGAAATAAGTGCCAACATTTCACTTGACTTCTTTGCCAGACTCACCCTGTGAATTAACCTTCTGGGAGTCTTGCACAAGTACTTCCAACTCCCTTTGCACCTCTGATGTTTGAACCTTCTCCCCATTTAGATAATAGTCCACCCTATTGTTCCTCTTACCAAAATGCATTATCATACATTTCCCAACACTGCATTCCATCTGACACTTTTTTTGCTCATTCTTCCAGTCTGTCTAGGTCCTGCTGCAATCACATTGCTTCCTCAGCACTACCTACCCCTCCACCTATCTTCTTCACCTTAAAATTATGCTCTCTCAAATTAGCCCTTTCTTTCCTGGGAAAAAGTCTCTGGCTGTCCACTTCATCAATGCCACTTATTGTGTTATAGAAACATAGAAATCTGCAGCACATTCCAGGCCCTTCAGCCCACAATGTTGTGCTGACCATGCAGCCTACTCTAGAAGCTGCCTAGAATTTCCCTAACGTATAGCCCTCTGTGTTTCTAAACTCCATATACCTGTCAAGAGTCTCTTAAGAGTGCCTATTGTATCTGCCTCTACCACCATTGCCGGCAGTACATTCCACGCACCCACCACTCTCTGTGTGAAAAACTTACCCCTGACACCCTCCTTGTACCTACTTCCAAGCACTATGCCCCCTTGTGTTAGCCATTTCAGCCCTGGAAAAAGCCTCTGGTTATCCACACAATCAATGCCTCTCATCATCTATAAGGTCACCTCTGATCCTCCAGTGCTCCAAGGAGAAAAGGCCAAGTTCACTCAACCTATTCTCATAAAACATACTCTCTGATCCAAATAGCATCCTGATAAATCTCCCCCGCACCTCATTATTACATTTTTTGAAACTTTTAGTAATTTTAATTTACAAGTTGATAGTGTGGTTAAGAAAGCATATGGCAAGTTGGCCCTCATTATTGTGTTCATTTCTGGTCACCTCGTTATAGGAAGGATGTGGAAGCTTTAGAAAGAGTGCAGAGGAGGTTCACCAGGATGTGTCTTATGAGGATAGGTTGAGCAAATTGGAGCTTTTCTCTTTGGAATAAATGAGGATGAGTGATGACTTGACTGAGGTGTATAAGATAATAAGAGGCATAGATCCATTGGACAGAGAGATTTTTCTCAGGCCAGAAGTAGCTAAAATGAAGGGACATAACTTTAAGGTGATTGGAGGAAAGTATGGAGGGGGATGGGTAGGGGAACGACAGAGGCAGGATGTTACACAGAGAGTAATGGAACATGCTGCCAGAGGTTAGTGGTAGAATAAGATACATTAGGGACATTTAGGAAACTCTTAGATAGGCACATGGATGATAGAAAAATGAAGGGTTATGTGGGAGGGAAGGGTTAGATTGATCTTAGAGTAGGTTAAGAGACTGGCATAACATCACAAACCAAAGGGCCTGTTCTGTGCTGCATTGTTCAATGTTTATTGATTACCTGCACTGGACTTTCTCTGTGGCTGTTATGCTTTATTCTGCATTCTATTTTGTCTTACCTTGTGTTACCTCAACGCACTGTGTAATGATTCGATCTGTATGAACAGTGTGTAAGACATGCTTTTCATTGTATCTTGGTACATGTGCCAATAATAAACCAACTCCAATTCCAAACTGTCTTAAAATATAAACACTATAGATTCTGCAGATGCTGGAAATCCAGAGCAACACACACAAGATGCTAATCAATGGCCTCAGCCTGAAAACATCGATTGATTATTCCTCTCCTGACTGACTTGATAAGATCCCCCAGCGTTTTGTGTAAGCTGTCTTAAAATATGCATGTTTCTAATAGATTGCCAGTTTTCTGAAGCCTACCCTGTGACGGCCACAGCCTTCCCTCAGTCAGCTTACATGACATTTCATCTTGCTCGTAAAGGAAATAATTGACCCAAAATGTGTTGGTGGTTTCCTGCACACTTCCTCAGTGGTGGTAATCACTGGGACTATAGGCAGATACGAGGAGTAAAAAGAAGAAGTTTTGTTTCATAACATCGACCAGTGATTCCCAGAGAAAATCTGACACTGCTTCAAGGGCTAAAGATTATAGTGATGGCGAGAGGCTGCCTAGATGAGGCTTATTTTCTTTGGAACAAAAGGTGTATGAAATGATCTGGGCGGCACAGCACAACACTTTACAGTACAGGCGGCCCAGGTTCAATTCCCGCCACTGTCTGTAAGGAGTTTATACGTTCTCCCCATGTGACTGCGTGGGTTTCCTCCAGGTGCTCCAGTTTTCTCCCACAGTCCAAAGACATATGAGTTGGTAGGTTAATTGGCCATTGTAAATTGTCCTGTAATTAGGCTCAGATTAAAGCGGGGGATTATTGGGTGGTGTGGCTCAAAGAGTCAGAAGGGCCTCTTCTGTGAAGCATCTCAATAAATTAATAAATAAACAAACACTGAGACAGCCTGAATATGAAGGATCTATTTTCCTTGACAAAGTGGTCAATAACTAAAGTAAAAAGTAGAACAATTACAGGAGAGTTTTGAGGAAAGGTATTTTTGCTCACTCTCTCCTCAATTCTTGAGAGAAGGTGTGGAATTAACTTAGAACATTATAGCACTGAACAGGCACTTCAGCCAGTGATGTTGTACTGACCTTCTACAGTGCCTTGAAAAAGTACTCAGCCCCCACAACTATCTCCACACTTTGCTGTCTTATTTTTGAAACTTAAAATATATTGAAGTAGGACTTTTGAGTTAATCTACAAAACACTGTGCATCATGTCAAATCAAATAAATTATTCCAAAACCTGTCAATAATTTACAAAAAAATTAAAAACCAAACTTGTGAGGCTGAAAAAATATTCATCCTCTTTTGTCATTACTACGCTGACTTTCATCAGGTGAAATATACAGTATTACCTTACCAATTCACCCAATTTGCTGTTGTGGAAAACTGGAGGATCACCTGAATAGATACCCCCTATTCCCCTCTCTGTAAGGTCCAGTAGTATTGTAGTTTTTCAACAGACCAAACCAAAATGAAGACAAAGAGCATTCAAGACAAGTCAGGGAAATGATAATGGAGAAGCATAAATCTGGGGAAGGGTATAAGAGTATCTCAAAGACACTGAATATATCTCAGAGCTCAATGCAGTCCATTGTGAAAAAGTGAAAAAATATAAAAGCACAGCCACACTGCCCAGGCCAGGCTGCCCTCTCAACTTAGTCGCTACAGTAATGCCAACGGTCACTCTGAGGGAACTGCAGAAGTCGGCGGCTACAACTGGAGATGAAGTTTATGACTCCATAATCTTCAAGGCCTTGCACAAAAAGTATATTTATGGAGGAGTGGCAAGAAAGAAGCCCTGGCTGTAAAAAAAAAAGAAGCATATCCTTGCCCACAAAGACTTCGCAAAATGTCACTTAGAAGATACTGTAAAGATGTTGAAGGTGGTCTTGTGGTCGGATGAGACTAAAGTGGAACCTTTTGGCCTCAACACTAAGTGATACTTGTGGCATAAATCCAATTCTGTGGATCAGCGAGATGACACCAACCCTACTGTAAATTATGGTGGAGATAGCATCATGCGATGGAGATGCTTTTCAGCAACAGGTACTGGAAACATCGTCAGGATTGACGGGAAGATGACTGCTACCAAATACAGACAGATCCTAGATAAAAATCTGCTCGCCTCTGCCAGGAAGCTTAAACTGGTGAGGAAGTTTGTCTTTCAGCAGGATAACAACCCAAAACACACTGCCAGAGCAACCATGGAGTGGTTTTAAATGAAGAAAGTTGATGTCCTTGAGTGGTCCAGTCAGCGTCTTGACCTTCACCCGATTGACCATCTCTGGCAAGACCTCAGGATTGCTGTGCACCATCACTCCCCAACTAACCTGGCACAGCTTGGACAATTTTGCACGAAGGAATGGACAAGTCTTGTTCCATCATATAGTGCCAAGCTAATTGAGACTTATCCAAAAAGACTACTGGCTGCAATAGCTTTGAGAGGTGGTTCAATTAAGTGCTGAGCAAAGGGGGATGAACACTTTTGAACTGTTGATATTTCATTTTTGAATTTTAGTTTTTCATGCATTACAAATTTCCATGATTTTTGGGCTCTACAGTGGAAAAAAAGGAGCACGAGATTCACAAATAAAATTCTCAGTTAAACTAATCGAAATCCCTGGTTGTAATATTCATTTATGTGAACAAAGGGGTGTGGGCTGAATACTTTTATAAGGCATTTTATCTGACTCCAAGATGAATCTAATACTTCCCTCCCACATAACCCTCCATTTTCCTCTCACCCATGTGCCAATTCTGTTCCTCCAGTAGCTCTTTTGTTTTGCACCAGATTCCAGCATCTTAATGCTTCACTTCCTAGTGTCTTTTAGTCAGATAATTACCAGGATGTTCTTTACACAGAGAATAATGGATGTGTGAAACACCCTGCCAGGGATGGTGGTAAAGGCAGATACACTAGGGACATGGCTCTGAGGCAGGCAGATGGATGAAAGACAAATGGAGGTCTATGTGGGAGGGAAGAGTTAGATTGATTTTGGAGCAGGCTAAAAGGTTGATGGGCCTGTACTGTCCATGAAAAGTCTGAACCCGAAATGTCAGCTCTTCAGTTCCCTCGGCAAATGCCACCCGACCTGCTGAGTTCCTCCAACAGCTTGTTTTTTTGCCTTTTTGAGGATGAACAATTGATGAGGTCTAACCTACAAAGTTACAAACTGTGAGAATCGGGCAGTTGCCTCTTCTTTTAAAAACCCAGCATGGACACAAAGAGCTTCAACACCACTATCAGCATGAAGAATGCTTCTGTTTCGAAGTACATCAACACGAGAAGCAAATAACATAGGCCCTTTTGACCCTTTCTCCAAGATCAACCTAATCCTTCCCCTCTGCCACAACCTCCATTTTTCTATCAACGATGTGCCTATCAAAAAGTTTCTTAAGTGCTCCTAATGTATCTGTTTTTACCAGCACCCCTGATGTGAAAATTCATAGTTCAAACTATTATCGAATATTATGTATATTTTACCATATTCTACCTTGAGATTCATTTTCTTATGGGTATTTATGGGACATAAAGAAATACAATAACAAATAAACTCTTCTCAGGCTTCCAGTCAGGTGCAGGTATCCATTTTAAACTGATTAGAGGAGAGTTTATTTGTCACGTACACTGGGAAAGCGCTAGATCCTTTTTCCAATACAATAACATTTATGAAAAACTATACATAAACAGACAAAGACAGACAAACTAAAAACAATGTGTAAAAGAAGAGAAACTATGCAAATAAAAATAAGACTGAGAGCGTGAACTTTTGGAAGTGAGCCTGTCAGTCACGGAATCAGTTCAAAGTTGAGGTGAGTGAAGATATTCACTCTGGTTCAGAAGCCTGATGGCTGTAGGGTAATAACTGTTCCTGAACCTGTCGGTGTGGGACCCAAGGCTCCTGTAGCCCTTGCCCAATGGTTCCAACGAGAAGAGAACAAGGCCTGGGTGGTGACAGTCTTTGATGATGGATGCTGCTTTCTTGCAGCAACACTCTGTGTAAGTGTTAAAGACTTGCCTCCCTGAGCTAGTCCCATTTTCCTAAATATTCTGTGAAGAATTATAATTACAATTAAGAATTATAAAGAATAAATTCATTGAAGAATTAGGGGATTGCTCTTACTTATCATCACTGTTGTGTTCCTCTTGTAGAAGTCTTTCCTTGGTTAGACCAATTTTCTCCAACTCCTGATTTAGTTTTTCCAACTCATTAGAGAGCTCCTGGCTCCTCAGCTTCTCGTGGAAGAGTTCCTGGAACAGAGACGTACAGTTCAGCAGTGACCACTGTAACCAGATTACCAACATTTCCAGCACTAGTAATCCAACAACTAGAAAAAATAACCTCGATTTTTCATGTATAAAATGCTGGTGAGACCAAATTTGGAGTAATGTGTGCCATTCTGGTCACCCACCTACAGGAAAGATTAGGAGTGCAGAGAAAATTCACAAGGATGCTGTGGGACTGAGGACCTGAGTTACAGGGAATGGTTCAATGGATTAGGACTTTATTTCTTGGAGCATAAGAGAATGAGGGGAGATTTGATAGATGAGATAGAGTGAATGCAAGCAGGCTTTTTCCACCGAGGTGGTCAGGCTAGTTTGAAGAAGCCTCCGCCTAACTACCATGGGCATATAACCTGTGGCACACTAGGTGGCTGCTATACTACGATAAGGAATGCCTACCGTTCCGTGCCCAGATCACATTTCAGGAAATCTGATCACTTGGCCGTTCTCCTACCTGCATACAGGCAGAGGCTCAAGAGCAAAGCTCCAAAGATTATGACAACAAAGAAGTGGTGGCAGGAGGCAGAGAAGCACCTACGGGATTGCTTTGAGTTGACAGATTGCACAATGTTCATGGACTCATCCTAAGATCCAAATCAATACACCATGGTGATCATGGACTTTATAAAATGAGTCTGCCCCCACAAAATCAATCAGTGTCTTCCTCAACCAGAGGCCCTGGTTAAATCATGAGATATGGAAACTGCTGAGGGGCAGATCAGTGGCATTCAGGTCCGGTGACCAAATGAGATACAAGAAGTCCGAATACAATCAGCCGAAAGCCATCTCGGCTTGAAGTGGCAAGTCTGGACTAAACTTGAATCAGTCAACAGTTGTGGCAGGGCTTGAATGCTGTCACCTCTTACCAAGAGGAAGCAAGTGACGTAGGTGACAACAGGGAATCAATTCCAGATGAGCTCAATGCCTTCTATGCTCGCTTTGACGGTCAAAACATGGAGAAACCTTCACGAACTCTCACAGCCCCTGATGACCCTGTGATTTCAGTCTCTAAGAGCATGACATGACAGCATCCTTCAGAGGGAGAACCTACGGAAAACATCCAGCCCAGATGGGACACCAGGGCAAGTACTGAAGACCTGTGCTGAGTAACTGGCTGGAGTTCACTGAGATCTCTAACCTCTTGCTTTGGCAATCTGAGATACACACCTGCTTCAAGCAGGCTTCAATTATACTGGTGTCTAAGAAGAACACAACAACCTGCCTCAATGACTATTGTCCAGTGGCAGTTACATCCACTGTGTTGTGAGAGATTGGTGTTGAAACATATCACCGTCTGCCTGAGAACAAACTTTTATCTGCACCAAATTGTCAACAGGCATAACGGATCCACAGCAAATGCCATTTCATCGGCTCTTCACTCAACCCAAGAATATCTGGGCAGCAAAAGTGCAGACATCAGAATGTTCTTTATTGACTGCAGCTCAGCATTCAATACTATCACGCCTTCAAAACTAATCAATAAGCTTCAAGACCTTGGCCTCAATACACACTTGTGCAATTGGATACTTGATTTCCTCACTTGTAGACCCTCGTCGGTTCAGATTGGGAACAACAGCATCTCCTCCACAATCTCTACCAGCACAGGTGTACAACGAGGCTGTGTAATTAGCCCCCTCTCCATGCACTTTATACTGATGGCTGCGAGACTAAGCACAGCTCCAATACCATATTTAAGTTTGCAGATGACACCACTGTGGTTGGCTGAATCAAAGGTGGTGATGAATCAGTATATTGAAAATCTGGCAGAGTGGGGGCCATAACAACAGCCTCTCACTCAATGTCAGCAAGACCAAGGAGCTGATTATTGACTTCAGGAGGAAGAAACCAGAGATCCATCAGCCACCTCTCATTGGGGGAATCAGAGGTGGAGAGGGTCAGCAACTTTAAATCCCTCAGTGTTATAATTTCAGAGGGTCTGTCCTAAGCCCAGTACGTAGGTGCAATTACATGGCAGCTTAAAAGCTTGCAAAGATTTGGTATGACATCTAAAACTTTGACAAACTTCTATGGTGGAGAGTATATTGACTGGTCGCATCATGGCCTGGTATGGAACTGCCAATGTCCTTGAAAAGAAAATCCTACAAAAAGTAGCAGATAGGGCCCAGTACATCATGGGTAAAGTCTTCTCCACCGTTGAGCATATCTAAATGGAGCGCTGTCACAGGATGGCTGATCCCTCATCACCCAGATCATGCTCTCTTCTTGCTGTTGCCATAAGGAAAGAGGTACTGGAGTCTCAGGGCTCACACTACCAGGTTCAGGAACAGTTATTACCCTTCAAGCATCAGGTTCTTGAACCCAATGGGATAACTTCACTAAACTGCACTCACCACATCACTGAACTGTTCCCACAACCTAGGACCCACTTGCAAGAACTCTTCATCTCATGTTCTCTATATTTATTGTTTATTTGTTAATTATTACTATATTTTTCTTTTACATTTGCAGAGTTTGTTGTCTTTTGCACAATTGGTTGCTTGTCCATCCTTTGGGTGCAATCTTTCAATGATTCTATTGTGCTTCTTGGACTTATTTAGTATGCAGCTAGAAAGCAAATCTTGGGGTTGTATATGGTGACATATATGTAGTTTGATAACAAATCTACATTGAACTTTGACTAGAACTAAAGATCATGGGTTAAGGGTGCAAGGTGAAATATTTAAGGGGAACATGAGAAGGAACTTCTTTATTCCGAGGATGGTGCGAGTGTAGAATGAGCTGCCAGTGGAAGTGGTGGTTGCTGGTTCCATTGCAAAATTTGACAGAAGGCTGGATAGGTACATGGATGGGAGGGATATGAAGGGGAGGTACATGGATGAGAGGGATATGAAGGGGAGGGGAGGAACAGGGGGAGAGGAGCTTGGGAGAGGGGGCGAGGGGGAGTGGGGTGGGGAGGGAGGGGTTTTAATGTATGAGGACCGTTTGATGGCTCTGGGCTGTACTCGCTAGAGAGAGTTTAGAAGAATGAGGGGGGACCTCATTGAAACTTATCAAATATTGAAGGGCCTAGATAGAGTGGATGTGGAGAAAATGTTTCCATTAGTGAGGGCATCTAGGGCCAGAGGGCACAGCCTCAGAATATAAGGATATCTCTTTAGAACAGAGTTGAAGAGGAATTTCCTCATATGAATCTGTGGAATTCATTGCCACAGACAGTTGTGGAGGCTAAGTCATTGAGTATATTTAAACTGGATTCTTGATTAGTAAAGATGTCAAAGGTTATGGGGAGAAGGCAGGAGAATGGGATTGAGAGAGAAGATAAATCAGCCATGATGGGATGGTGGAGCGGAACTGGGGGCTGAATTCTGTTTCTGTGTCTTATGGGACTAGAGTAGGGTTTGTGTGAATGGGTGGCTGATGGCTGGCATGCACTCGCTGGGTTGTAGGGTTTATTTCTTGCAGTATGACTGTATGAGGAAAGGCCTACTCTGCTGTCGTGTTCTACGTTCTAATGCTGGCATTCCCGCTGAAGTTTGTAGTAACTGAGGGATGTCCTACCTCTCTGAGAGTCGCAAGTGTCCTCGTGTTGATGGTGGACTGCTTGACCACTTCCTTGTAGTCGACCTCCAGCTCCTTCAGTTTGTTGGTGCTTTCCTTGTACCTGTCCACGTCCTTCTCCAGCACTCGCCTCTCCTTCTCCAGGCTCAACAGCTTCTGGCTGTTGTCGTCGAGGATTGCGTCCTTCAGCTCTACCTGCTGCCACAGTCGCTTGTTCTCCCTGTCCAGCGTCGCCTTCTCCTTCTCCAGCTGCGCCGCATCGTGCTCCAGTGTCTTGTTGTCCTTCTCCAGCGCCTCCAGCCTCTTGCTGGAGACCTTCAGCTCCCCCAGGTTCCTCTGCAGAACACAGTTCTCATTCTCAGCGTCCTGGAGCTCCTTTTCTAGTTGGCGGACTTTAGATTCACTGTTGTCCAGCACCTTCTGAAGTCTCTGATTTTCTGATTCCAGACCTTGGTAGCTTATCTCCAGCCGCTCTGACTTCCGGTTCAAGGACTTCAACAGCTCCACACTTTTCCTGAGTTCATCTTTCTCCTTTTCCAGCTCACGCTTCTCCATTTCCTCTTTGATAAGTTTTGTCCTCGCAAACTTCATGGTCTCCACCATCCTCCTCAGCTCCAAGTTTTCCTCGTCCAGCTGTTTATTGTCCTTCTTCACTGATTCCAACTTGATCAGGGAGTTTTGCAGGCTGTTGAGGGACTTTTTCAACTTGCTGTTCTCCAGCTCGAGGTTCGAAACCTCTTGCTCCAAAGTGCCGACACTCTCACATGTGATCTTCAAGGAGGTAACGTGTTTCTGAAGCTGCTCGTTGTCTTGCTCGAGTCGGTAGACATCCTTCTCCAGTGCTTCAGCCCTCTCCTCCTTCTCCTTGTACTGGAGAATCTCCCTGTGGGCCTGCTTCTTCTCGAATTCCAACTTGGCTAACTGGTTGGTGGTCTCTGAGATGGTCTCGTGAAGGATTTTGTTCTCCTTCTCGATGTCCTTCACTCTGGCTTCTGCACTGATTTCCGAACGTTCCCTGAGTGAAGTGATGGCCTGGTTTAAATGTTCATTCTCCTTCTCCAGCGCCTTTACCTGGAGATAAGAACAAGGAGAATGTATCAAAAGGTCACTGCACTACTGAAAGTTATAGAAAACTCACACGTTGAGCAAGATTAAATACAATCTCTATGCATACAATATTCTTTCCTCTCCTTTATACACACAGTGGCTATTTTGTTAGGTACATCTGTACGTTAATGCAGATATCTAATCAGCCAAACATGAGGCAGCAACTCGATTATAAAAGCACACAGACACAGTCAAGAGGTTCACACAAAACTTCATGAATATGGAACAAATGTGATGTAAGTGACTTTGAACAAGAAATGATTGTTAGTGCCAGTCAGGGTGGTTTGAGTCTCTCAGAAGTAGCTGATCTCTTGTGATTTTCACGCACAATCTACTAGTTACAGAGAATGGTGCAAAAAAAACATCCAGTGAGCAGCAGTTCTGTGGGCAAAAACATCTTGTTAATACGGGAGGTCAGAGGAGAATGGCCAGACTGATTCAAGCTGACACAAAGGGGACAGTAACTCAAATAACCACGTTACCACAGTGACATACAGAGGAGCATCTCTGAATGCACAACACATTGAACCTTGAAATGGATGGGCTGCAGCAGCAGACGACCATGAGCGTACACTCAGTGCCCTCTTTATTAGGTATCAGAGTAGTCTTGATGAAGGGACTCGGCCAGAGACGTCCACTATTTAGTCTTTTCCATAGATGCTGTCTGGCCTACTGAGTTCCTCCAGCATTTTGAGTGTGTTGCTTAAAATGCTCTAGATTTCCAGCATCCGCAGAATCTCTTGTGTTTACACTATACTCTATTATTTTTTTGCTTTTCCGTTGTACTTTGCCAACAAACTGATGATTTGAAATTATCTGGATGGATCTAATGCATGAGAAAGTTTTTCACTGTATCTTGGTACATGTGACAATAATAAACCAATTTAACTTCATCCCTCTGGGGTATGCCCCTAAACGCACTTGACAACGTGCCGGGGGAACTTCACATGTCAAACAGCATCTATAGAGAGGAATAAACAGTCAATGTTTTGGGCCGAGACCCTTCATTGAACTGGAAAGGAAGGATGAGGAAGTCAGAATATGGAGGTAGGGAAAGGAGAGGAGGACTAGAAGGTAGGGATAGGTGAAACCAGGTGAGGGGGAAGGTGGGTGGGGGAGGGAGAATGAAGTGAGAAGCTGGGAGGGTATAGGTGGAAGGGCTGAAGGAAGAGGAATCCGATAGGAGAGGTGAGTGGACTATGGGAGGAAGGGAAGGAGGAGCGGCACCAGAGGGAGAGGATAGGCAGGTAAAGAGAAGAAAAGTGGGGAGAGGAGAGCCAGAGTGGGGGGTGGAAAAACAAGGGGGAGGATTTATTGGAAGTTAGAAGAAAAAATGTTCATACCATCAGACTGGAGACTATCCAACGGAATGTGAGGTATTGTTCCTCAAACCTGAGAGCGGCCACAACGTGACAGTAAACATCGCAATGTCAGAATGGGAATGGGAATGGAAATGGAAAGTAAAGTTAAAATGGGTGGCCATCACAAAATCTCGTCTATACAGGCAGGCTCGACGAAGCAGTCTCCCAGTCTGCATTGGCCTTCACTGACGTGGGGAGTCCACACCAGGAGTAGAGAACCCCAACAGATTCACAGGTGAATTGCTGACTCAGTGCTCGGGGTCCTGAATACCTGCTTTTCGGTAATCACATGACACAGCAGAGCATTTTCCAACCAATGCAATCAGCTCACCAGTCAGATTCTGCAGCTGCTGGAAATCCAGAGCAACAAACACAAAATGCTGGACAAACTCAGGTCTGGCAGCATCCATGGAGGAATCCTGATGAAGGACTAGGCCCACCAGGCTGCACGAGACCTGTATCCCTCTGTTCCCTAAAACAAGGGATTGTGCTAATGCTGGAGATGTTGAGCATTCCAGTTCTGATGAAGGTCTTGGTCCGAAATGTCAACTCTTATTCCCTTCCATACATGCTGTCTGACCTGCTGAGCTCCTCCAGCATAACGTCTCAGATTCAGAGTTACACCTTGTACATTGAGACAGACAGTGAAATGCTTTGTCTGCATTAACAACCAATGACTGTGCAGGGGCAAGCCTGCAAATGTCACCACACACATCCCAACACAATACCGCTCGTGCTTTGGGTTACCTGCCGCTCTCTCTCAGCCTGAAGAATGTCCACCCTCTCCTGTAGCCTGGCCTTGTCCTGTAGAAGTTCCTCACTCAGGGTGCCCATGTCTTGGTTGCTCTGCTTCTCCCGTTCGAGTTCCGTCTGGAGGCTTCCCACCTGATGGCAAGGCAGAGAATACAATTCAACTCGGTCCCTCTGGAAGGATGAAGCCAACACCTTTAGTGCCTTTCGCCTAACATCCTGAAGTATCTTAGAACTCTTGTTAGGCATGTGGAAGATAGCAGAAAGGGGGGCTATGTCGGAGGAAAGGGTTAGATAAACCACCTGGGTTGGAGAAGTCACATAAATGCAAAAAAGTAATGCTGAAGCTTTATAAGGCATTGGTCAGACTGCACTTGGGAGTATTGTGAGCTGTTTTGGGCCCCTTATCTGAGGTAGGATCTGCTGGCAATGGAGAGGGCCCAGAGGAGGTTCACAAGAATTATCCTGGGAATGAAAAGGTTACATATGAAGAGTGTTTGATGGCTCTGGGACTGTACTCGCTGGAGTTCAGAAGAATCAGGGGGAGATCTCATTGAAATCAGAGGGGAGAGATTTAAATCAGAGGCAGTTCCTTCATGCGAAGGGTTATGTGTATTTGGAAGAAGCTGCCAGAAATAGTATTGTGTCAGGCACATGAACAACATTTAAAACCTATCTAGATAGGTACATGGACAGGAATGGTTTGGAGTGCTATGGACCAAATGACAGTAGATGTGACTAGCTTGTGGGAACACAAGAGTTGGGCCAAATGGTCCGTTTCATGCTAAATAACTGTATGACAATGGACTAAGCACACAAGAGTAGCAGGTGTTACTGAAGACTACTGGAATATTGACCCTTATTACAAAGAAGTTGATGTATAAGGCAGGCCTTTCAGTCCAATTTATTTGTGTTTCATCTGTAGATTTAATCCTTACTTTCCTAAGTTATTGTGTGTCATGTTTATTATGTGTACTTCTGTACTTTACACCCTGGTTCTGAGAAACATTGTCTCCTTTGACGGTATACATGTATATAGTTAAATGACAAGAAACTTGACTTGATTTCCCAAGCCTAGACTGTGTGCATTCACCCTGTCTATAGTCCTTACGACTTTATACACTTCAATAAAATAACTTCTCGGTCTCCAGTGAATAAAAGGCCCACCTGCTCAACCTCTCTGTATCACTCATTCCCTCGAGTCCCAGCCACGTCCTGGTATAGATCTGCTGCATTCCTTTCAGCTTAATGCTATCTGAAGCATGAGGAAGAGTAGTTTTCCAGGAGGTTTGAGGGACTTTGTAATTCCTAGTCTCAGAGTTCTATGTGGATAGAATCTATCAGTGTATTTAAAGCTGACATCAACAGATTGCTAAGCATCGAGAATCATGTGGCGTGGGGAAAAGGCGGGACAGTGGACCTGTGGAATACATACAAAATGCTGGAGGAACTCAGCAAGTCAAGCAGCATCAATGGGGGGGAAATCAACAGTTGAAGTTCGGACTGTGACGCTTCATCAGGACTCAGAAGAATTTTGTATCAGCCACCATCCCACTGACTGGTGGGACAGGCTCAATGGGCCAAATGGCCTTCCCTGCCCCAACTTCTTAAGGTCTTAAATAGGGATATACTCATTTCTTGCTGGAAAGCTTTGAGCAGATTTAGAATTATCACCAAAGACTCTAACAAATTCCTACATTCTAATTGGCTGCATTACCATCTTGTATGGAGGGGCCACTGCGCAGAATCGGAAGCAGCTGCAGAAGGTTGCAAATTCAGCCAGCGCCATCATGGGCATTAGCCTCTCCAGGATCAATGCTCATCTTCTAAAAGACACACACACGCACACACACACACACAGACAGAAAAACACACACACACACACACTCTCTCTCTCTCTCTCTCTCTACCCATCTATCTATTGATTTTGATTCTGATTCCTCCCCTCCTGTGAGGTAGAATGACATTAGGAACTTTGTAGACTGTTGGAAACCAGAACGTTCAGACCTTGCTGCTGAGAAGCTTGTTCTCTGCCTCCAGCTCAGCAACCCTGGCCTTGCTCTCCTCCGCCGATAGTAGGGCTTGCCGGAGTTCCTGAACCCCATTTTGCAGGCTCTGGTTTTCCTTCTCCAGTTTCAGGATCCGGCTCGATGCCGACTCGTTCATCTCAAGGACAAACGACTTGCGGCCAGCTGCAAAGGAGATCAAAGCAAAGCCACACTTAGATTATTGTGCTCGGTTCTTGTCGACTTGTTAGAGGAAGGATGTGGAATCTTTAGAGAGGGTAGAGAGGAGATTTACCAGGATGCTGCCCGGACTAGAGAGCAAACTGTAAACACAAGAGATTCTGCAGATGCTGGAAAGCCAGAGCAACACCCACAAAATGCTGCAGGAACTCAGCAGGTCAGGCAGCATCGATGCCAGTCTTGATGAAGGGTTTCAGCCTAAAAGTTTGACTGTATTCCCCTCCATAGATGCTGCTGACTTGCTAAGTCCCTCCAGCATTTTGTGTGGCTTTAGAGAAGTCATCTTACGAGGATAGGCTGAACGATCTAGGGCTTTAATCACTGGAGTGAAGGAGGTTGATAGGCGACTTGATAGAGGTGTATAAGATGATAAGAGGCACTGATAGATTGGACAGCCAGAGACTCTTTCCCAGGGTGGAAGTGTTAATACAAGAGGACATAATTTTAAAGCAACTGGAGCAAAGTATAGAGGGACTGTCGGAGGTAGGTTTTTTTTTTACACAGAGAGTAGTGGGAGCATGGAATGCCCTGCCAGGAATGGTGGTAGAAGCAGATATGTTAGGGACACTTAAGAGACTCTTAAACAGGAACTTGAATGATAGAAAATGGAGGACTATATAGGAGGGAAGGGTTAAGACTAACCTTAGAGTAGATTAAAGAGTCAGCACAACATCATGGGCTGAAATGCTTGATTAGTGCTGCTATGCACTAAGCTTGTAAGTGGAGGCTTAGTGGAGGAACTCACGGAATGAGTGAGAGGAAGGAACTGGGAGTTAAGGGCTTCGAGAGGCAGTTCACTCGCAGATGGAAGATACAGTAATTGGCAAAGGATCGGAACGAAAGTGAGAAGAATCTGATTTTATAAAGCTGGAGGCATGGTAAAGGTTAAGCCAGAGATCTTGGCCCATGAGCCAGAGGCAGAGCTGGAACAGACCACTGATGTTGTACTGACCTTTTATCCTACCCCAAGATCAATCTAATCCTTCCCTCCCACATAGCCCTCCATTTCTCTTTCATCCATGTGCCCATCTTAGAGTCTCTTAAATGTCCTTAATGTATCTGGCTCGACCACCGTCACAGCTGCTGAAGACATTTGATGTTGAAGTTGTGTTGACCTGGTTCAAGAGGACACTATTTTTGCTCTCTTTTTTTGCACTGCTTATCTATATACCTAGAGTACATACATATATTATGATATTTCTTATTGAAATTTATAGTACTTTAATGTGTCGCACGGTACTGCTGCTGTAAAACAACAAATTTCATGACATGTCAGTGATAATGAACCTGTTTCTGAATCACTGTTCTTTAATTAATAACCCACAACATGAATCACGTAACTATTTTCTGATGTGACATTGCAAACATTAGATGGAAACTTCTAAACTAAACACAACACAGGAGGGAGAAGTTGGCCCATCGTTGCTACCCTGGTTCTGTATGTGGGTAATACAGCTGGTCCCATCTCCGCACTCTTTCCCAGATCCCATGTGTAAACTATTTGCTTTCAAGTTCTTAACCATGCTCTCTAGAGAACACAGCAGTTGCACCTTCCACCACAAAGCCTTCAGGCAATGCATTCCAGACCCTAATCACTCTCCACATAAAAATGAGTCACTCTGACATCCTAAGCATGATTGACTGCTTTAACTGGTTGCATCACCGTCTGGTATGGAGGCTTCAGCGTGCAGGATTGCAAAAGGTGACACAAAGTTGTCAACTCAATCATGGGCACCACCGTCCCGGCCGTCGAGAACATCTTCAAGGGGTGGTGTCTCATGAAGGCGGTATCTGTTGCTATAGACCTTCACCACCTAGGACATGCTCTTTTCTCATTTTTACTATCAGAGAGGAGGTTCAGGAGTCTGAAGTCACATACTCAACATTTTAGGAACAGTTTCTTCCTCCCTGCCATCATATTTCTGAATTGTCCATGATCACTGCTGCGTTTCTCCTATTTACATTTGTAACTTAGACCATAAGACCATGGATATGGGAGCAGAGTTAGGCCACTTGGCTCGAGCCTACTCCATCGTTTCATCATGGCCTATCCATTTCCCTCACAGCCCCAACCACTTTACAGTGATTTTATGTTTTTTACTGTACTGCTGCTGAAAAACAACAAATTTTACATCACATACAGTGAGTCAGTGACAATACATCTGATTCTGGCTCTTTTTGTTGCTAATTACTTTCATTGACTCCTCTGGTTCCTCACCTTGTTGTCAAATGACTTAACTCTCTCTGTATTTCTTCACAGTTCTAAATATCGATATCAGAGTCCTACTCAATCTTCTCCATCACAAGAGAACTACAGCTTCACCAGTGCACCACAAACTAAGCTCCTTCGTTCTTAGAGCTATCCTTCCAACTAGGCTCTGCCTTCAACTATTACTGAGGCATGTGCCCAGAACTGAATGGCAACTGTGGTCAAGTCTCTATTTTGTAAAGGTTCATAAGACTACGAGACAGAGGAGCAGATTCAAGCCAGTTGATCGATTGATGTGCAGTCGGTCGTCTAACCTGGTATAGAGGTGAAAGAGAGAATTGAACCATCTAGTAGTTAGGGTTCCCTCAGGATAGCTGGCACTAGATCTGCACGCGGTTTTATCTAGTAGAACCCTTTTTAAAGCAGAGGTTGATTAGTAACAGCATCATAGGTTATGAGGAGAAGGCAGGGATGATACAAAAGTACATTCTCCACCATATCCTCGCTTCATAAGACGCAGGGGCAGCATTAGGCCATTTGGCCCATCGATTCTTCTCCACCATTCCATCACGTTGATTTATTTCCCCTCAGAACCCCAGACTTCCCAATGAAGCCACTCTTTCCTTTGTAACCTATATACATGAAGTACACATAAGTATGACCTATAATAAATAAACACATTACAATGTTTAAAGTACCAAAAAGAAATACTCCAAGCGTGATCTAACTAGAGTATTACAGAGCTACAACATTATCTTGTGGCTCTTGAACTCAGTCCCATGACTAATAAAAGGCAACACACCACTCGACTTCTTAACAACCCTATCAACTTGCACAGAAACTTTGAGGGGTCGATGGATGTGGACCCAGGTTGATTGGGGTTGAGAGGGATAATAACTCAGCCATCATGTAATGTCACAGCAGACTCAATGGGCCAAATGGCCCAATTCTGGTCCCAAGTCTTATGGTCTAACATTAATAATGAATGAGTATTATCAATTACAAAAAGCAGAAGGTATAACTGCATCTCTAATCCGGAACCTTTTTTTTTACAATAGTCAGAAATGGACAGGAAAGATATCAATAAGATTGAAAGAGTGCAGACAGAATTTACAAGGATGCTGCTGGGACTTGAGGACCTGAATTATTGGGAAAGATTTGCCCTGGGACTTAGGAGAATGAGGGGAGATTTGATAGATGTATACAAAATTATAGATAAGGTAAACGCAAACAAGTTGGGTGAGACTAGAACTAGAAATCATGGGTATAGGGTTGAAGCTGAAATACTCAAGGGGAACCTGAGGGGAAGATTCTTCACTCAGTGGGTGGTGAGAGTGTGAAACAAGCTCCAGCAGAGTGGTGGATGTGGGTTTGATTTTGAAACTTAAGAGATATAGTATTTGGATAAGTACATAGATGGGAGGGATATGGAAGGCTATGGTCTGGGGGTGCAGGTTGATGGGATTAGGCAGAATAATAGTTCAGCACAGACTAGACGGGCCAAAGGGCCTGTTTCTATGCTGTAGTGTTCTATGAGTCTAAGTAAACAGCATTTCCACAGCTATAAATGTGAGCAAGATAAAGTTTTTCTATTTGACTGAGCTAGGTTTGCTTTGTATGAGAGTTTCTATTAAATAAACCAATGGCACCTTCACGATTAAAACCCACTAAAGGTTCAAGAAATTGGGTCACAAATCCATCACCTGATGAAAATTCGGTACATTCGACCTCAAGGCAGAGGACAATCAAAATGCAAACACTGAGCCTACTTTGAAACGAATCCTGAAGGAAACCAGGTCACGGCTTTTTGAGGAGCTTTTTGTTGTGGAAGTGAAGAGTTCAGCCACTTCCAGATCTACAACAAAATTCTCTCTTCTGGGAAGTTACGTCCTTCTCTAGAACTTGTTAAAGGGAAAGATTGGTCAGCACTCAATCCATTCTTTCTAAAAGCTCCTGGAATAAAAGGTTTTTGTGCATCGCAGAGTTTTGTTGATTGCTAAGCCCGTGAGGCAATAACTTTTAATGAATTCTCCCGAGTTACGAAATACCAATTCTGGCCAGCACTATCCAAATGCTGAATAACATGGCTCTTCTGAAAAAATATTCTTTGGTCTGCTTTCTGCAGGTTGTTTTTGTTTGTAGAAATTTGTGGCTTGTTGGGCTATCACTTAAGGTCTACCTTAACAGAGTGGAACCAAGTCACACAATGGACAGGCTGGGGTGTGTGACGGGCATCTTTTATAATACATCGCCACATCAAACTTCATCTCTGGAGGTTTGAGGAATTCAGTGCGGAGAGAGCAATGCACCATTGAAGGTGCTGGCTTCCAGCTGAAGCTCTGAACCACAACCCCTGCTGCCCTGTCAATGCTTTACAACACCAGCCACCCAGGTTCAATTCTGTCATTGTCTGTGAGGAGTTTGTACATGGTACAGCACAGAAACGTGCCCTTTGGTCCACCTAGGCCATGCTGAGTCGGTGGAACATGGGAAGAATAGGACTGGCCTGGGATTAGAGCAATTGGGTACTTGATGACTGGCACAGCCTCAGTGGGCAGAATGGCCTGTTTCTGGCTCTATGTCTTTGTGAGACCTCAATGTAACAGGCAGGCACAAAGGAGGCAAATGGAGTTTAATTAAGAGAAGTGTGATGGGAAGAAATTGTTGAGGTAAAGAGGGAGGTTTAAGGTTATGACCAAAGTGCACAGAGGGCAGCAGGACAGGTGGATAAAGAACCTGGTGATTGGAGGAATATGGTGGGCTATATCGGAGGGAAGGGGTAAATTGATCTTACAGTAGGTTAAAGGGTCGGCACAACACGGTGAGTCAGAGAGCCTGTACTGTGTTATATTGTTCAATGTCCCATAATGTTCTATGATGCAGTGACACATATGCATCCTGAAAGTTGCCTCACAGGTAGATGGGGTAGTTAAGAAAGCTTATGGGGTGTTAGCTTTCATAAGTCGAGGGATAGAGTTTTAGAGTCGCGAGGTAATGATGTAGCTCTATAAAACTCCGGTTAGGACACACTTGGAGTACTGTGTCCAGTTCTGGTCGCTTCACTATAGGAAGGATGTGCAAGCATTGGAAAGGGTACAGAGGAGATTTACCAGGATGCTGCCTGGTTTAGAGAGTATGCATTATAATCTAGGGAGTTAGGGCTTTGCTCTTTGGAGAGAAGGAGGATGAGAGGAGACATGATAGAGGTATACAACATATTAAGAGGAACAGATAGAGTGGACAGCCAGCGCCTCTTCCCCAGGGCACCACTGTTCAGTACAAGAGGACATGGCGTTAAGGTAAGGGGAGGGAAGTTCAAGGGGGATATTAGAGGAAGGTTTTTCACTCAGAGAGTGGTTGGTGCTTGGAATGCACTGCCTGAGTCAGTGGTGGAGGTGGACACATTAGTGAAGTTTAAGAGACTACTAGACAGGTATATGGAGGAATTTAAGGTGGGGGTTTATATGGGAGGCAAGGTTTAAGGGTCGGCACAACATTGTGGGCCGAAGGGCCTGTACTGTGCCGTACTGTTCTATGTTCTATGATGCGGTGACATGTATGTATTTTGATAATAAATTTACTTTGAACGTTGAAGTGCATTCTACTCTTTTCTACCCAATTCCAGCCAACTCGATGCAACAATCACGAGATGATGATTTACTTCTCTCTGACACTCAGCCGGTCACTGACCGCCTGAACCAAGCAACAGTTTTGGAGGGAACTTACCGTCCAGCAGGTCGGTACTCTTCGACATCTGCTCCAGCTCCCAGCCAAGATGTGCAGATTCATTCATGCTCTGCTTCTTCTCAATTTCCAGCACCATGTTCTCCTCGACCAGCTCTTCGATACGCTTCCGATCTGCGTCCCGGTCCTGCCCAGAGGAGGAATCAGATATCAGAACTCCCAGCATCATTCCTGGTGAAAGGTCTCAGCCACAAAAGGCGACTCTTTATCTCCCTCATTTGTGAGTGTGGATCACCAGAGGGCAATGCCTCAGAAAAGGAGGACATCCTTTTAGCATAGAGATGAGGAGGAATTTCTTTAGCCAGAGGGTGGTGAATCTGTGGAATTCACTGCCACAGATGGCTGAGGAGGTCAAGTCATTGAACACATTTAAAGCAGAAGGTGACAGGTTCTTGATTAGTAAGGGTGTCAAAGATTATGGGCAAAAGGCAGGAGAATGGGGTTGGGAAGGATAATAAATCAGCCATGATGGAATGGTGGAAGTGACTCAATGGGCCAAATGGTTGCTATGTCTCAATGTCTTATGGTCCAGGTGAGAGGCAGATGGAGAAAGGGAGAGTGGGGATAGTGACACGGCTGGGAGATGATAGGTAGAGGCAACAGAGGGCTGCTGATGGTGGGATCCGTTAGGAGAGGAAATTGGAACCAAAGAAGGGTGGTGGGGAGGGAAGAACATATGTGAACAGCGTGGGGAGAGGGCCCAATGGGATGGGCGTGTGGGTGATGGGCAGCTGGAGTGAATCGGAATCAGACTTATAATCACTGACATATCATGAAATTCGTTGCTTTGCAGCAACAGTACAATGCAATACATAAAATAAACCGTAAATTACTGTGAGAAACTTGTGTATAAATAATTCAAATCGTAGCAGAAAAAGAAAGCAAAATAGTGATGTATTGCTGATGGGTTCATGAACAGTTTAGAAACCAGATTGTATCTGGAAAAGTCTCCCAGCCCTTTCTGAGTTTGTGACCATGAGTCTAGGATTGCTTTAGAATGCCACTTGGTTCAGTAAAGTCTGTCAAGAAGAAAACTGAATGGAGTGATGTCCTTGCATATCACTCAGTCTGAAGACAGGTAGGAATGGGGAATCCCTGTCCTAGGCAGTGACGTCAGAATCAGAATCAGATTTGTTAACATGAACATTTGTCATTTTGCAGCAGCAATACAATGCAATACAAAAAATATATCAAATTACAATAAAAACTATATAAAATAAATAAGTAGTGCATAAAGAGAGCAAAAATAGTGAGACAGTGGAAACAGAAATGTTTAAAAGGCATTCAGCCAGGCACATGAAAACACAGGGATCAGAGTAACACACACAAAATGCTGGAGGAACTCAACAGGTCAGGCATAATCTATGGAGGGGAATAAATATTCAGTCAACACTTCAGGCTGACATTCTTCATCAGGACTGGGTTGTTTGAGATTTCCAGCATCTTTTCTATGTGTGCCACCGAAAATTTCCAGCATCTGCTGAAACGCTTGTGTTTGAGAACAGAAAGATACAGGTCACTTGCAGGCTGGAGGTACGAGTTTCAACTGGCATCACATTCAGATGTGATTAGCTTAATTTAGCACTGTGGTCAGCACAGATGTGATGGGCTGAAGGGCCTGTCCCTGTCCTGTACTGATGTATGCTCCAAATACCCTATAGGATGTAGAAGCTTTAGAGGAGATTTAACAGAATGCTGCCTTGCATTAGTGAGCGTGTCTTAAGATGGGTTGAGCAAGCGAGGGTTTTCTCTTTGGTAGAAAGAGGCAACTTGATAGAGGTGGACAAGATTGCAAGAGGCACAGATAGAGTGCACAGCTAGTGATTTTTTCCCAGCGTAGAATTGGCTAATATGAGGGGGCATAATTGTAAAGTGATTGGCGGGAAGTATAGGGGTGAATGTCAATGGTAACTTTTATACAGACAGTGGGTGCATGGAAAGCACTGCCAGAGGTACATTTAAGAGCCCCTGAGTCACCCATCAGGGGCGACTCTTTGTCTGCAGCTCCAATGGGAATCATCATGTATTCCTGTACAGGACTACCACAGCTGAAATCCACAGTCACAGCCATAGGTACTTCAGCAAGCAACATCGTTTTAAGGCGTATAAAAAGAATCTATCAATACTCAGAACTGATGGATCCTGGACTCGGGTCACAAGTGCAATTCCCCTTTAAAAAATGGAAATGTGGAAACTGAGCCAGTCTACAGGTATGATTGAAACACAGAGGCTTTAGACTCTCACTCCCAACCAACCTGCTGGCAAATGTGCTGTTGCTGGAAAATAAAACAGCACATCTCAGTGGGAGATCGAGGACTGCTGTATGCTTCAGGGAAACATGGCTACTCCCCACCATTACAGATGCAGCACTGATGGCTTCGCCGTTCTCCTCAAAGGGCAGGAGGCAGAGGAGATGGTGTATGCTTTATGATTAACTCATCGTGGTGGGGCCGGTTCTGTCTCAGTCCTGCTCACCTTAACTGGAAATTCCAGCAATCAAATGTCCTCCTTTCTAGCTGCCGATAGAGTTTTCCGCCTTCATCCTGGTAGTGGTGTACATTCCACCTCAGGCAGCCACCGGAAGAGCTGAGCTCTGTAATCAACAGGCATGAACCAGTGCGCTGTGGGGGATTTCAGCCAGGCCAGCTTGAAGAAGTCCCTGAACAACTATCACCTGTAGAACCAGAGGAACTAACACACTCAACCACTGTCACACCACCATCAAGAACACTTCCCCTGCCACCCCACGCCAGCCTGGCTGTACTTCTACTCCCAGCGTAAAGGCAGAGACTAAAGACTGCATCAGTAGTAGTGAGAACCACAGAGATCTAGCCAAAGGAGGGAGAGGAGCACTTACAGGACTGCTTTGAGATGCTGGACCGGACAATATCCCGGAATTCATCTTCGAATTTGAACACAGACTGTCATTGACTGCATCAAGGCCTGTGTCGATGAGTGTGTGCCTTTGAGAATGTACTGGACATACCCAAATCAAAACTCCTCAGTGGATGAACTTGGAGATTCTAGTCTGCTGAGGGCTAGATCTGTGGCATTCAAGACTGGTGATCCAGAACTTTACAAGAAGTCCAGGTTTGACTTAAGAAAGGCTATTTTAAGAGCAGAAAAACAATTCCAATTAGGTTTAGAGATGGAATTGGATGTACATCAACTCTGGCAGGGTTTGCAGGCCATTACATCCTACAAAGCCAAACCTATCCTCATGTATGGCTGTGATACTTCACTCCCAGATGAGCTCAATGTCTTTTATGCACACTTTGAAAGGGAGAATAAAACTACACCTGTGCAATCCCCTGCAACTTTTGATGACCCTATGACCTCTGCCTCGGAGGCCAATGTCAGAACACCTTTCAAGAGTGTGTACCCTTGTGAGGTGTCACGCTCTGAGAACCTCTACCAACTAACTAGCAGGAGTCTTCAAGGACATCTTCAATCTCTCACTGCTACAGTCAGAGAATCCCACCTGGTTCAAAAGGGCGACAATCAGACCAGTGCCCAAGAAGAGCAGGGTGAACTGCCTCAATGACTATCGCCCAGTGGCACTCACATCTACTGTGATGAAGTACTTTAAGAAGTTGGTTAGAGCGAAAAGCCTAAGCAGAGACCTGGACTCACTGCAATTTGCCCATCGCTATAATAGGACTACAATGGAAGTAATCTCATCAGCTTACCATTTGCTCCTTGGATCACCGGGACAACAGTAATACTTGCATCCAGCTGCTGTTTATGGATTACAACTCAGTGTTCAACACAATTCTAATCAACAAGCTCCAAAGCCTGGACCTCTGTACCTCCCTCTACAACTGGATCCTCACTGGAAGACCACAGTCTGCGTGGACTGGAAATAACTCTGCACTGACAATCAACACATGCACCTCCAAGGATGTATGCTCAGGCCACAGCTCTACTTTCTCCACACCCACGACTGTGTGGTTAGGCACAGCTCAAACACCATCTATAAACTTGCTGACAACACAACTGGTTGGATGGATCACAGGATGGATCAGCTGGTTGAGTGGTGTCGTAGCAACAACCTTGCACTCAACGTCAGTAAGACCAAGGAACTGATTGTGAACTTCAGGAAGGGGAAGTCGAGGGAGCACGCACCAGTTGTCGTCGAGGACAAACAAGAAAAAACCTGCAGATGCTGGAAATCCAAGCAACACACACTAAATGCTGGAGGAGGTCAGCAGGCATCTATGGACAATGAGTATCGTTGACATTTTGGGCCAAGACCCTTCTTCAGTCCTCATCGAGGGATCAGCAGTAGAAAGTTCCTGAGGTGTCAAAATCTGTGAAGTTCTATCCTGGGCCCAACATATTGGTTCAATCACAAAGAAGGCACAACAGTGGCTATACTTCAGTAGGAATTTGAGGAGAATTGGTATGTTACCAAAGATTTGTGCGAATTTCAGCAGATAAACCATGGAGAGCATTCTAACTGGTTGCATCACTGTCTCATATGGAGAGGATCAGAAAAGACTGCAGAAAGTTTATAAACTCAGCCAGCTTCATCATGGGGACTAATCTCCCCAGCATCCAGGACATCTTCAAAAGGTAATGCCTCAAAAAAAGGTGACATTCATCATTGAGGAACCCAATCACCCTGTACATGCCCTCTTCTCATTGCCACCATCAAGGAGGAGGTCAAGAGCCTGAAGACGCACACTCATTGATTTGGGAATGAGTTCTTCCATTGCTCCATATGATTTCTGAATGGATAGTGAACCCATGAACACTACCTCACTATTTTCTTTCTTTTTTTGCACTATTTTATAGCAATTTTGTAATTGGTAGTTTTTATTATTGCAATATGCTGCTGCTGTTAAACAAATATCACAACATATGCCAGTGATATTAAACCTGATTCTGATTCAGACTCTTAGGTAGGCACATGAATGAGGGAAATATGAAAGGCTATGTGTGAGGGAATTGTGCTATGTTAAAACATCAGCACAACATATATGAGCTGTTCTCTGTTCCAAATACCCCATGAAATGGGCCATCAAGATGCTCGTTTCTGGGAACAGATCCGTGATGGTCTTCGGGGTGGGTGTATCTCCTGCCAACACGTACGACTTGAAAGCTTTTGAAATCTCTGCACGTCCACTGGGAGGTCAGTGCTCAGTGTTTGCAGGCCCGAGGCTGAAGGCTAGAGGCCTATCCTGGGGTTGAGGGACTGTGTACGCCCATAGTTGTGAAGGGAGAAACGCGTTTGTTTTTGCTGCATGCCATGTTCTCTGCTGTTTTACCAAGCACTCTGTGCAGGCCATGTTGGTGCAGGAAGTGAGGCTGCCTCTAACACAAGTGGCACTTAAACTATATGTGCTGATGTACACTTGATAAATATACTTGAATTATGTAAAAAAAAACAGTTGAAAAAAAGACTTGAAAATGATATCACAACTGTGGTAAAATGCAACACTCACCGAATGAGAAAGCTTACACAACACACCAAAGATCTTCAAACACATTAATTTTTCATGACTTATTATTTGTTTTGCACTCTGAACAAAGGTGCAATTATAATCTCAACACCATCTTGGCCTTTTTGCCCCAGTCCAATGCAGTGGGCGCTCTCTTCAAGCTGAGTACACAGTGAGAAGCAAAACTTACCATCTCCAGGTCCTGCAGTTTGGACTTGAGCTGCAGGTTCTCCTTCTCCAGATCATGCAGCTTATCACAACGAGCCCGCGCTATGATAAGCTGCTCCTCCAGCATAGTCTTTGTCTCGATTAAGACCATGTTGTCCTCACGCAGTTCCTGCAACAAGAGGAGTTCCAGTTAGGCCCCCTTGTATGTTCAATACCCAAACCCTTCCCTCTATTGTTGAATAGGTTTAGAGCTGGGATTCCCAACCTTTCTTATACTGTGGGTCTCCACCATTAACTGTACCCCAGGTTGGGAACCCCTGGCTTAGAGAAGTAGAACCAGCTCAAATAGACACCTTGGGCCCCGAGGGGCCTGTTTCCGTGCTGTAGCTGTCTAAGTCTCACTGTCATACATGCTGGATTAGGGAGTAGAAGTGTCATTTTTCCTGTAGTTTAACTTTCCTATGGTTATTTATAATTTATATATAAACACCTGTATGTATAATTATTCAGTGAATTTTCTCATAATTGTATATTGCTGTATTTTCGAGAAGCTTCTCAGGTTTCTGCAGCAGTTGTTACACCACTTTAATGTATCAATGGAATGTGTTTTATCTCTAATCTGAGACTGAGACAATCACAACATACTTGTCTCCTTCTTTGTTCTTGTGTCACTAACAGTGCCTATAAAAAGTATTCAACGGCCTCAGAAAGTTTCGTGTTTTATTGTTTTACAACGTTGAGACAAAGTGGATCTAAATTGGCTTTTTGATACTGATCAACAGAAAAACTCTTTTGTGTCAAAGTGAAAACAAATCTCTACAAAGCGATCTAAACTGATTACAAATATAAAGAACAAAATAATTGAAGGCAGGGATAGTGGGTTTTTGATGATGTGCAGTGTTTGGCTTATGCCAAACATAGCATTTAGTCTGATGGCCAGAAAGCTCAATTTTGGTTTCAACAGACCATGGAACCTTCTTCCAGCTGACTTCAGAGTCTCCCACATGCCTTCTGGCGAACTCTAGCCAAGATTTTATATGAGTTTTTTTTCTCCAGCAGTGATTTTCTCTTTGTCACTCTCACATAAAGCTGTGACTGGTGAAGCACCCAGGCAACAGTTGTTATATGCACAGTCTCTCTCATCTCAACCACTGAAGCTTGTAACTCCTCCAGAGTTGTCATAGGTCTCTTGGTGGCCTCCCTCATTAGTCCCCTTCTTGCATGGTCACTCAGTTTTTGAGGATGGCCTGCTGTAGGCAGATTTATAGCTGTGCCATATTCTTCCCATTTCTTGATGGTTGACTTAACTGTACTCCAAGGGATATTCAGTGACTTGGAAATTTTCTTGTATCCATCTCCTGGCCTGTGCTTTTCAATAATCTTTTCACGGAGTTGCTTGGAGAGTTCTTTTGTTATCACGGTGTAGTTTTTGTCAGGATACTGACTCTCCAGCAGTTGGACCTCCCAGGTACAGGCGTATTTTTACTACAATCATCTGAAGCACCTTGACTGCACACAGGTCTCCGAAAACAGACTTCCACTTAACCAATTATGTGATTTCTAAAACCAATCGGCCACACCAGTGATGATTTGGTGTGTCATATTAAAGGGTGGCGAATACTTTTGTGTTTAATAATTGTAATACATTTAGACCAATTTGTAGAAATTTGTTTTCACTTTGACACAAGAGTCTTTTTCTGTTGCTCAGTATCAAAAGAGCCAAATTAAATCCACTGTGACTCAATGTCATAAAACAATAAAACATGAAATCTTCCGGGGGGGGGGGGGGGGGGTGAATACTTTTTATAGGCACTGTAACTGCTAATTAACCATCAGGTTTTATGACTTATTCTTGACTTCCAATAAACCTCTGGATCAATATCACCAAATCCAATACACACTCAGTGACCCCCTTGTTAGGAACACCTTGTTAATGCAAATAACTAATCAGCCAATCATATGGCAGCAACTCAATGCATAAAATCATGCAGACATGGTCAAAAGGTTCATTTGTTATACAAAACAAACACCAGAATGGGGTAGGAATGTGATCCAAGTGACTTCAACTACGGAATGGTTTTTGGTGCCCGATGGGATGATTTGAGTATCTCAGAAACTGCTGATTTCCTGGGATTTTCACACAGAAGTCTCCGGAGTTTACAGGAAAATGAAAAGATATCGAGTAAGTGGACATTCTGTGGGTGAAAATGCCTTGTTAATAAGAGAGGTCAGAGGAGAATGCCCAGACTGTTTCAAGTTGATAGGAAGTTGACAGTAACTCAAATAACCATGCTTTACAAGCTTGATGTGCAGAAGAGCATCTTTGAATGTATAATATGTTGAACCCTAAAGTGAATGGGCTACATCAGCAGAAGACCAGACTAGGTTCCACTCCTATCTAATAAACTGGCTACCGAGTGTATCCAGACTTAGAAATATATTTTCATTCAGACCATCTGTCTGAGGATTCTCAGAGTAATCTCATCAAACTCATTTCCCACTCGTGTCTGAAATCTATTACTCCCTCTCATACCCACACACAGACTCTTGCCCAATGACACCCCCGTGAGTCTCCTACCACCCACTGACACAACAGACAATTAACCCATCAACGTGGGAGGAAACTGGGCAACACTTGGCTGAAACGCATGTGGTGGCAGAGCAGACAGACAACTCCACGTCATCAGCACCAGAGACCAGCGTTCAGTCCAAGTCTCTGAAGCTGGGCCACTGTGTTCCCTTCCAGTTATTGATCTATAAATACTAGTCTCTAAAACAGTAACTTCCCCCAGGCTGATCAACACATTAACCCTCCCCAAGAGCCCCCACCACCACTACATCCACATCAGCCACTCATCTCCATGGCCCCTCAGCACCCCTCACCCCCACATCCACTGCCACTTCTAGTCCACACCTCATACCTACTCACGAACAAGAGACAATCTACAGATGATGGAAATCCAAGCAACACACACAAAAGGCTGGAGGAACTCAGCAGGCCAGGCAGCATCTATGAAAAAGAGTACAGTCGACAGGACTGGAGGAGGGTCTCCGCCCAAAATGTTGACTGTACTCTTTTCCATACCTACCTACTCTACTGTCTTACCATGTTTTCATCTGCCCTGCTGCTACTTAGAGGAGCTCCTCTTGCCGAGAGACATTTTGTCACTTTATCATTTCCTGTCAGTCACCTTGTGTTCAGATACTCCTGTACCCAGTGTCAGTTTATGTACATACTATCAGTCTATATAAACTAACCCTATGTATATACGGCCACACTCAAACGATCACTTCTAAGTGTGTGGGGCTGAAGTAAGAAGCTAGGAAAGAAGGAATCTGACAGGAGAGTGGACCATGGGAGAAAGGGAAAGAGGGGCATCAGGGTGAGGTGACCAGCAGGTGAAGAGAAGAGGTAAGGGGGAGGTGAGAGTGGGGAATAGAAAAGGGAAGGGGGAGCTGGAAAATTACCAAGAGTTGGAGAAATCACTGCTCCTGCCATCAGATCAAAGGCTAGCCCGACAGAATACGCTTTTCCAACCTGAGACCGGCCTCATCACGGTAGTAGAGGACGCCATAGACCAACATGTCGGAAGGGGAATGGCAATTGGCCGACAGTAATCCTGCATTTTGTGGATGGATCGAAAATGCTTGACGACGCAGTCCCTCAGTCTACATCGGGTCTCATCATTGTAGAGGAGACTGCACCAGCACCAATGGATACAATAGACAACCCCAAACGATTCACAGGAGAAGTGTTGCCTCACCTGGAAGGACTTTTTAAGGCCCTGAATGGAGTGGAAGGAGGTGAATAGGCAGGTGCAGAACTTCTTCCAATTGTAGGGTTAAGTGTCAGGAAGGAGATTATTGGGAAGGGTCAAGTGGACAAGTGAGTCATGACAGGAGCGATCCCTTGGGAAAGTGGAGAGTGGAGATGAGGTAAAGGTGTGTTTGGTGGGACGATCCCATTGAAGAAGGCGGAAGCTGCAGAGAATTGTATGCTGAATGTGGAGGCTCACGGGTGATAGGTGAGGGCAAGAGGAACTCCATCTCTGTTAAGGGATGAAGGTGGATGTCTGGGAAATTGAGGTGATGTGGGTGAGGGCAGCATCAGTGGTGGGAAAGGGATGTCCTGAAGAGGAAAGCCTCATCCTGGAAACAGATGCGGTGGAGACAAAGAACTGAGAAAAAGGGAAGAGGTATAGTCAAGATAGCTGTGTGAGTCAGTCGGGTTATAAAAGATATCAGTAGACAGCTTGTCTCCAGAGGTAGAGACAGTGAGATTGAGAAAAAGCAGAAGGTGTCAAAAATGGACCAAGTGAATTTAAGGTCAGGGTGCAAGTTAATGAAAGTGATGAGCTCAGCATAATGAAAGACAGGAAGTAGCACCAATCCAGTCAGAAAGAGTTAGGGAGCATAACTGGTGTAGGCTTGGAGCGTGGACTGTTCCACATAGCCAACAAAAAGGCACGCATAGCTGGGGCTACGTGGATACCCTCGGCCACACTGAGCTTGGAGAAAGCTTGGAGCTGTAAGAGAAATTGTTCAGTGTGAGGACCAGTTGTGCCGGATGGAGCTGGGTGATGTTGCTGGGCAACTGGGTGTGTCTGCTGTTGGAAAAAAAGCGAAGAACTTCACAGCTTTCTTGATGGGAGATAGAATTGTTTAGGAACTTATAGTATAAATGTATAGTGAACAGAGGAATTTCTTTACCCAGAGGGTGGTGGATCTGTGGAATTTATTGCCACGTATGTCTGTGGAGGTCAAGACATTGGGTATATTTGAAGCGGAAATTAATAGGTTCTTGATTCGTAAAGGTGTCAAAGGTTAAGGGGAGAAGGCAGGAAAATGAGGTGAGTGCGATTATAAATTCGCCATTATCGAATGGCAGAGCAGCTTGATGGGCTGAATGGCATAGTCCTGCTATGATTTATGGTCTTAGCTTGCAAAGTTGGTGTTTTCAACTTCCCGCTGGGCTACCCGATGTTTATCACCTTTCCATGGGTTTCAAAGGTCTCCACAGCCGCCCATCAAACCTCTGACACCCAGCAGTTCAAACCAAACCCTACCCAGCTAAGGAGCAAAAGTCACTAATAAACTCTGTAATCAAAGAAAGCTTCATTATGTAACTAATAAAGAGAAGCTGTACAAACACAGCTTTATCCAAGGAGATAGGAATAGAAAGAGGTGTGCTCATGTGAAGTTGGGTCAACTAGTCTGGTCTTTATGCCATGCTTTTTATGTTAAAGAAATACACTCGTACACAGCTTTTACGTTCTATTGTGTCCGACCATCCATAAAGGCAGACAGCTAACTACTTACTTAACTTGGCTCTGAGCCAGTTGATAACAATGGAGCGTCCACACAATAAAGCTGGGAACACCTCAGGCACAAAATTTCCACATCCGTTGGATGTTACAATTATGAAAACGAGAACCCATAAAGAGTGTTGGCAAGGATTCAGCCCTCCACCTTAGAGCTGGAAGAACTCACAACCCTACTGTTAATCCACCAGAGACCCCATAACACACTGTTTATCCACCAGAGACTCCATTACCTCACTGTTTAACCATCAGAAACCACATAACCTCACCGTTTAACCACTAGAGACTCCACAGTCACACTGTTTAATAATCAGAGACCCCACAAACAGTTAAAATAGTTGTAAACGAGTGAGCCTCACAAAATTATTCAGTCTACCCCAACCAGAAGACTGAATGAACCACGAGAACCACAATCTGCTGAGGGCCAGGTCAGAGGCATTCAAGTCTGGTGACCAAGAAAGTTACAAGAGGTCCAGGTATGATCTCCAGAAAGCCATCATAGGTGAGGTGGCAAGTCTGGCCTAAACTTGAACCAACAAGAGGAAGCTCGACAGTTGCGGCAGGGCCTAAAAGCTATCACCACTTACAACTTAAAATCAAGTGACATGGACAACAACAGGGCTTTTTGCTTCCAAGTGAGCTCCAGGCCTTCTATGCTTGCTTTGAGCATCAAAACGTGAAGGAACCATCACGAACTGCCACAGCCCGCAGTGATCCTGTAACTTCAGTCCCTGAGGCCGACATGTGAGCAGCCCTCAGGAGGGTGAACCCACAAAAAGCATTCAGCCGAGATGGGGTACCTGGCCAAGTACTGAAGACCTGTGTTGATCAGCTGGCTGGAGCGTTCACTGAGATCTTTAACCTCTTGCTTTGGCAGTCTGAGCTACCCCCCCGCTTCAAACAGGCTTCAATTATACTGGGGCCGAAGAAGAACGTGGTACCCTGCCTCAATGACTACTATCCAGTAGCACTTACATCTACAGAGATAAGTGTTTTGACGAGTTTGATGATGAACCATATCAACTCCTGCCTGAGAACCAACTTGGATCAACTCCAATTTGCCTACCAGTGTAACAGGTCCACTGCAGGTACAGTCCCATCTCATTGGCTCTTCACAAACAAAATATGCACACATCAGGATGCTCTTCATTGACTACAGCTCAGCATTTAACACTATCATCCCCTCAAAACTAACAAGTAAGCTTCAATGGCTACTATACCTCCTTGATCCTCGATTTCCTCACTTACAGACCCCAGTCAGTTCAGATTGGCAACAACATCTCCTCCACAATCTCCATCAGCACAGGTTCACCTCATGTTTGTGTACTTAGCCCCCTGCGCTACAATTATGACTGTGTGGCGAAGCACAGCTCCGATGCCATATTCCAAGTTTGCTGACGACACCACAGTCGTTGGCTGAATCAACAATGGTGACGAATCAGCGTATAGGAGGGAGCCTGAAAACCTGGCTGAGTGGTGCAAATAACAACCACCTCTCTCAACGTCAGCAAGACCAAGGAGCTGATTATTGACTTCAGGAGGAGGAAACCAGAAGTCCACATGCCAGTCCTCATCGGAGTATCAGAGGTGGAGAGGGTCAGCAACTTTAAATTCCTCAGAATTTCGCAGGGCCTCTCTTGGGCAGAGCGTATGTACAATTAGGAAGAAAGAATGGCCGAGCCTTTGCCTCCTTACAAGTTTATGAAGATTTGGCATGATGTCCAAAACTTTGACAAACTTCTATAGATGTGTAGTAGAGAGTATATTGACTGGCTGCATCACATGGAAAGACCAACGCCCGTGAACATAAAATCTACAAAAGTGGTGGATACAGCCCGATCCATCGTGGGTAAAGTCCTCCCCACCATTGAGCAGATCTACACGAAGAGCTGCCGCAGGAGAGCAGCATCCATCATCAGGGGCCCCCATCATCCAGGACATGCTCCCTTCTCATTGCTGCCATCAGGAAGAAGATACAGGAGCCTCAGGACTCACACCACCAGGTTCAGGAATAGTTATTGCCCCTCACCCATCAGGCTAATGAACCAGAAGTGATAATACCTGCCCCATCATTAAAATGTTCCTACAACCTATGGTCTCACATTCAAGGACTCTTCATCTCACGTTCACAATATTTATTGCTTATTTATTTGTTTATTTTTGTATTAGCATTTGTTGTCCTTTGCACATTGGTTGAACACTCAAGTTGGAGCGCTTTCATTGATTCTATTATGGTTATTATTCTATTAAGCCTGCAAGAAAATGAATCTCAGAGTTCTATATGGTGACATATATATACTTTGAACAAACCCACTGTCTGATCACTAGAGGCCCTATAACCTCACTGTTTAAACACCAGAGACCCCATAACCTCACTGTTCAAACACCAGAGACCCCACAATCGTACTGATCACGAGACCCCATAACCTCACTGTTTAAACACCAGAGACCCCATAACCTCACAGTTTAAACACCAGAGACCCCATAACCTCACTGTTTAAACACCAGAGACCCCATAACCTCACTGTTTAAACACCAGAGACCCCATAACCTCACTGTTTGATCACCAGAGACCCCATAACCTCACTGTTTAAACACCAGATACCCCGTAACCTCACAGTTTAAACACCAGAGACCCCATAACCTCACTGTTTAAACACCAGAGACCCCATAACCTCACTGTTTGATCACCAGAGACCCCATAACCTCACTGTTTAAACACCAGAGACCCCATAACCTCACAGTTTAAACACCAGAGACCCCACAATTGCACTGATCACCAGAGACCCCATAACCTCACTGTTTAAACACCAGATACCCCATAACCTCACTGTTTAAACACCAGAGACCCCATAACCTCACTGTTTGATCACCAGATACCCCATAACCTCACTGTTTAAACACCAGAGACCCCATAACCTCACAGTTTAAACACCAGAGACCCCACAATTGCACTGATCACCAGAGACCCCATAACCTCACTGTTTAAACACCAGACCCCATAACCTCACTGTTTAAACACCAGAGACCCCATAACCTCACTGTTTAAACACCAGAGACCCCATAACCTCACAGTTTAAACACCAGAGACCCCATAACCTCACTGTTTAAACACCAGAGACCCCATAACCTCACTGTTTGATCACTAGAGACCCCACAATGCCATTGTTTAACCACATGAAAGCAAGGATATAATGTTCAGGCTTTATAAAACACTGGTGAGTATTGTGAGTAGTTTTGGGCCCCTTATCTAAGAAAGGATGTGCTGACATTGGAGAGAGTTCAAAGGAGATTTATGAAAATAATCCTGGAAATGAAAGTTACTATATGAAGAGTGTTTAATGACTCAGGGAAGAATGATGGGGGAGACCTCATTGAAATCTATCGAATGTTAAAAAGCCTCTCTACAGAGTGGATGTGGAGAGGATGTTTCCTGTGGTGGGAGAGTCTCAGACCAGAGGACAAAGCCTCAGAATAGAGGGATGTCATTTTAAAACAGAGATGAGGAGAAATTTATTTAGCCAGAGAGTGGTGAATCTGTAGAATTCGGTGCCACAGACAGCTGTGGAAGTCAAATCATTGGGTATAGTTAAGGCAGACCTTGATAAATTCTTGATTAGTCAGGGTATGAAGGGTTACAGGAAGAAGGCAGAAGATTGAGAAATGGACCAGCCATGAAGTAATGGCAGAGCAGAGTCAATGGGCCAAATGGCCTAATTCTGCTCCTATTGGCTATGGTCTTATAACCTCACTATTTAACAACCAGAGGTTCCATAGTCACATTGCTTAATCACTAGAGAGCACACAATCCCACTGTCTGATCACCGGAGACCCCATAAACTCATGGCTTACTCACCGCATAACCCACGGTTTCACTGTTTAACCATTTAGCGACCCCATAACCTCACTGATTAACCACCAGAGACCCCACAATACCATTATTTAATAAACAGAGTCCATGCAATCGTCCATCTCATCACTGGAAATCCCACAATCACAACCACACTCAAAGTGCTGGAGGAACTCAGTATACCAGGCATGGAGAGGAGTAAAGAGTCAAAGGTTCATTTATTATCAAAGTGTACAACTCTGAAATTCTTCTCTGATGTTTCGGGCCACGACCCTTCATCAGGCCCGAAACAGTGACTGTTTACTTCCCTCCATAGATTCTGTCCTACTTGCTGAATTCCTCCTGCATTTTGTGTGTGTTCTTCAAGATGCATCTGCAGAACCCCTTGTGCTTGTGAACACAACCTCACTGCGTTGACTGTGCACCCACATTGCCAACACCGTGCCCCAGTGTTGGACATCTTGTCTTCACTGACCCAAGTTGGCAAGATCACTGAACATCACGTCATCAAACTAATGCCATGCGCTTCTCTGAGCTTGGCTGTGCCATCCTCACACTCCAGTCTGTCGATCTCTTTTGGGGGCTTCTATTTTTACATTTTAGCTCTCTGTTCCCTCAAATTAAATATAATGTGAATTTACTTCCAAAAGGTCCTAATTTACCCCCCTTGTTTGATACAGTGCTCGTGTGGGTGTCTGTGTCTGAGTGTCCTCTTCCTATTATGGTTTGCATTCTAATAAAGCCTATAAATCAGAACGTTTTATTTCTGTATGTATTATTAAGGATTCAGTTCCCTTTCCATGGAAAAAGCTGATACATGTATATGGGAAAATGCTGTCCATATATATAAAACAGTGAATGCACTAGAAAAATAATCCAGAGAACAAACAGGATACAAAGGTCCTGGTAAATCAGTTAGAAAGGAACTGCTCACAAACTTATCAACATAACTGTGTATATTTTGGCAGGAGTAAGGGGAGGTTTTATTGAACATTAACTGGAGGATACTGGTCCCAAAACACAATGCACTGTGCATGCATATAATCTAACCCACTGTTCACATACATTACCTAACGAGCACAGAGTCTTAGGCACGTGCAAAAAAATTCTGTAAAGTGAAATGCTTTCAAAAATAGTGAACTGAAAAACTTTAAAGCATCAGAAATATTATAAAGAGCAGCGACCAGTAAAAATAAATCTAAAGCACGTCAATATTTGGTGTGACCACTCTTTGCCTTTAAAATTGCATCAATTCTCTTAGGTACACCGTCGTGCAGTTCTATAGGAAAATCAGCTGGTAGGTTGTTCCGGGCATCTTGAAGGACTTGCCACAGTGCTTCTGCAGACTCTGGCTGCCTCACTTGCTTCTGTGTCTCCAGATAATCCCAGACAGCATTGATGCCATTGCGATCAGGGCTCTGTGGAGACTATACCATCTTTTACCATATAAATGATCTAGGGTGCCTAAGACTTTTGCACAGTACTGTAATCTAACCCACTGTGTATGCATATAGTCTAACTCACCACTGCACAGGATCAGACAGACAGGGTACACTGACTGCAATAAGCGTACTTGCGACGACTGAAATTTACAACGTAACGTAATCCCCTGGTTCATATTTGTTACTGTTATCTGTGTGTTTTTCATTTTGTGCTGTTCTGGGAGAGCCGCTTGTGTTCTGCTAATGTTTGGGTTACTGTTGAAGATAAGGGATGAGGAGGAATGTGTGCCATCCAATTAGGATGGTCAGATTTAGGGGGGTTTCTCTGGTAAAGGGGCACTAAAGTTGGGCTTGGGGCTTTTGTTCGAGAGGAGATGAAGAGAGACGATGCCGGGGAGAACCAGTTGTAGCATGCCAACCCGGTGGCAGACCTGTTTGTTCGAGATGGATTGTGAACAACATTCGGTAAGTGTCCTGACGAAGGGTCTCGGCCCGAAACGTCGACAGCGCTTTTCCTTATAGATGCTGCCTGGCCTGCTGTGTTCCACCAGCATCTTGTGTGCGTTGTTCAGAAACTGGTGTGTGCTTTCACGTTGACCGAGGGCCCAGTGTGTGAGCGACAGAGAAGTTCAAGATGAGCTCCAACTTGTGCCCCTTTAACTGTTTAGTTAGAATGGGCCCTTTTATTTTTGTTATTCTTTACTAACCCTTTGGTTGAGATTCATAAATATAATTCCTTTAATCGTATGCAGTGTACTGTTTATTTTTTCATAAACAGTATCAACACAAACCAGGGTTTGGGGTGGGATCGAGAGCGCCTCAAACTCACGAGTTTGTCTTCCCTAGACTTACACAGCCAAGGAAACCGGGGGGTTTCAATAGAAAAGTACAGAACAGCAACACATTGTCTGTACTGACTATTATGCCAAATTAAACTAAACCTATCTGCCTTGACATAGTCCATATCCCTCCATTCCCTTATGGTCCATGTGTCAGTCTAAATGCCTCTTAATCACCATGACCAAGTTCCACTTTCATTTCACTCCTAGCAGCAGGTTCCACGCACCTTCCACTTTCTGTGCAAAGAAAACATACTGCAGATAAATGCAAGTTTATTTCTCCACTTAAATGCATTGTACAGAAGCTAGCTAGACAAGTCAAAGGATGCCTACAAGATCAAACCCCTCACTCAAGTCCTGTCAAATTTATTGTCATGTGCACAAAGACAAAATAAATGTATTATCAAAGTACATACATGTACATACATGTTACCATATACTGCTTGGAGATTCATTTTCTTCCAGGCATTTACAGAAAAACAAATACAATAGAATTTACAAAAACTGTACATAGACAAAGACCAACAATGTGCAAAAGAAGAAAACCTGTGCAAATAAAAACATTGAGAACACGAGTTGTAAAGGGTCCTTGAACGCGAGTCTGTCAGTCGTGGAATCGGTTCAGAGTTGTGCTGAGGTACAGGTGCAATGAGGAACTTACTTACAGCACCATCACTGGCACGTAAACACAGACACCACACAGAATATAAATCCTACCACACAGTGAAAAGATAAAAGATAAAAGAAGCAAAAACAAGACCTCAGTGCATAAAACAAGGACACAATCAGATACAAGTCCATCACAATGCAAGAGGTGGTCTGTGGTGTTCTGCTGTGGAGACAGGATTAGAGCTGTACAGGTCAGTTCAAGAACCTGATGGCTGTGTGAAAGGTGCTGTTCCTGAAGCACCTTCTGTACCACCTGGCCAAAGGTACCAGCGAGGAAAGAGCATGACATGGCATAACTAACAGGACGATAACTCACATCCTTTTTGTCTGGGAATGTTAGGAATAAATTAAAAGGGAAAAGCCTTACTTCCATTCTGGCCTTGTAGAAATCCACGTCGTGTAGCCTCTCTCTGCACCGTATCAGTTCGTTCTCCAGTCTGTCCACTCGATTCGCTTTCTCACGCAGAGAGTCGACCTCGTCCTGATATGCTCTCACCGAGCGCGCATCTGTGGTCAGCTGCATGTTCTGAGAAGGAATGGAGTTAAACCTTTAATTTTACCTCCTTCACCCCACTACCAGGCTGTGCAAAATTAAACTGGTAAACTGGTTTATTATTGTCACATGTACTCAAATATAGGGAAAAATTTACCTCGCGTGCTATCCATTTAGAACATTGTTTTTCAGATTTAGAGATACAGCACGGAATAGGGCCTTCCTGCCCTGTGAACCACACTGCCCAGCAACACCTAACAAGCCCGATTTAACCCTAACCTAATCACACAACAATTCACAATGACTAATTGTCTTTGGCCTGTGGGAGGAAACCAGAGAACCGGGAGAAAACCCACACATAATGTATTGAGGTAGTTCGACAGAAAGCGATAACAGAATGCAAAATGAAATGTTACAGTGACAGAGAGCGTGCACTGCAGACAGGCAATAAGGTGCAAAGTCATAACAAGGGAGACTGTGAGCTCAAGGGTCCATCTTATCAAACTAGGGAACCATTCAATAGACATTACAGATAGAAGCTGTCCTTGAGCCTGGCGTATGTGCTTTCAGGCTCTTGTATCTTCTGTCCAGTGGGGAGGGGGGAAGAGAAAGAATGCCCAGGGTGGGTGGGATTGTTTATTACTGAGGCAGTATATCAAAGGTCAAGTGAGAATGAGAACTGAGGCAACTAAGTATTAGCCAGAACAAAAAGAATGAAGAGGACGGTGAGCTTAAAGGCTGATAAATCCCAAGAACCCAATGATGCATGAGGAGTTGTGGGGGTGGGGTGCTTCAGAGATGGTGGATGCTCTGGTTAACATCTGATGTTACCATCAGTTGGAATTTCGGCATGATCATGCTGTACGATGGAGCAGACTCCGAGAATTATGTGGACTACCCCTGCTCCTGGTTCTTAAATCCAGTTTTCTGATAACCTAGCAACATCTTCTCATTTCCAGAAACTCACTGAATAACTAACTCCTGATTAATGTCTTCTTCAGCCATCACACACCTTGTGTCAGCCCACATCTCAGAGGGCCAAGTGAAAGTCAAAGAGTTTGAGTCAAGATCTCCAGAGACCATTGAAAATGAAGGCCAGACCTCCAACGTGGAGGGAGCTCAGCATCATTAAGAGTACTATCTTTCACAGCTGTTAAAAACTGAAGCCACATCTGGATGTCAAAGCCAATGGCCACTTTTTTGGGGACAGTCAGGGAAGTCCTAGCCAGTGACTTTAGGCTCATATTCGTAGTGCAACCAACTACCACAGATCAGCCTCTCGTTATGAAATTATGGCTGATGGGATGAGACCACGCCCTGTGAAACAACATTTCAGAAAATACTTCATCAGATGGGAAGGCTTTGGGGTGGCCCAAATCCACTAAAGGTGTACAGAATTGGGAGATTTCCTTGAGATACCCTACTCTTCGCACCATTACACCACCAGTGACTGGTGTTCAATTCCCACTGTTGTCTGTAAGGAGTTTTACATTCTCCCTGTAACCACAAGGGTTCCTGTTGGGTGCTGCGGTTGGACATGGGGGGGTTAGTAGATTAATTGGTCACATGGGTGTAATCAGGCAGTGTGGGCTCATTGGGCTGGAAGGGTCTGTTACTGTGCTGTCTCTAAATCTAAAGCTAATTCGGAGCAGAGAAAATAACCAAATTGGTTTACGCTGGCATCTAAACCCAGTGGCCACATTATTAAGTACAGGATTGTGGAGCCCACTGTGGTCTTCTGCTGCTGTAGTCCATCCACTTCAAGTGTCGAAGCGTTGTGCCTTCAGACACGCTCTTCTGCACACCGGTATTGCAATTTGTTGTTATTTGAGTTAATGTTGCCTTCCTGCCAGCTTGAACCAGTCTGGCCATTCTCCTACGACCTTTCTCATGAACAAGGCACTTTTGCCCATGGAACTGCCGCTGACTGACTGTTCACATCATTCTCTTTAAACTCTATACAGACTGTTGTGCATAAAAATCCCAGGAGATCAACGGCTCCTGAGATACTCAAACTACCGTCAGGCACCAACAATCATTCCACAGCCAAAGTCACTTAGATCACTTCCCTACCCCATTCTGATGTTTGGTCCGAACAACTGTACCTCTAGACCATGCCTACACGTTTTTATGCACTGGGTTGCTGCCACATGATTGGCTGATTAGATATTGGCATTAATGTACAGGTGTACCTACTGAGTGTATGCTCCAATGGTATTCCGTTGAGAAACCTCTTCTGTGAGAGGCCAGGCATGACTGTGACTTTACACTTCATCTGGAAGGCCGCAACTCTAATACCAAAGCAATCCAGCATAGCCTAGACTACACTGTATTCTGTTTTCTTTTTACTATCTTGATGTCCTTGTATTAGGTATGAGCTGTCTGGATGGCATGCACACAAATGATTTTAGGTCCATAAACATAGGAACAGAATTAGGCTATTCAGCCCATCAAGACTTCCCTGCTTACTGTTCCCCTCAACCCCATTCTCCTGCCTTCTCCCCATGACATTTGATGCCCTTCGTAATCATGAACCATCAACCTCCGTTTTAAATACACCAAATTACTTACCATCTGCAGAAATGAACTCCACGGATTGATCACTCCCTGGCTAAAGAACTACCGCCTCATCTTCTCTAAAGCAATGTTCTTGTATTCTGAAGCTGTGCCCTCTGGTCCTAAACTCACTCACTATAGGAAACAGCTTCTCCACACCCACTCCATCTAGCCCTTTCAATATTCATCAGGTTTCAGTGAGATCTTGCCCTAAACTTCAGCGAGTACAGATCCAGAGACAAACGCTCCTCCTATGTTGAAACTTTCATTCCTGGGATTATTCTCAAACCTCCTCTGGGCCCTCCCCAAAACCGGCACATTCCTTCTTAGATATGGGGTACCCAAAACTGATCAGCATCCTCCAAGTGTGGTCTGGCCAGTGCCCTATAAAGCCTCAGTGTTACGTCCTTGCTTCCATCTTGGTTCACATGACAATGATAAACCAACAGACTTCTTGTGCTCAAGTCTCTGGAGTGCGACTCAGGCAAGGGAGCATGTCCATTTAAATCGTGGTTAACGATGTGGGCCGAATGCCTTGGGTTGGAGCAGACCCCTTACCTCCTGTCGCAACCTCTGCAGCTCTGCATCAAGTCGTTCCACTTCATTCCTGGAGTCAATGAGCTGTTCAGCTTTTTCTTCCCTAGGGATGTGTTGAGAGAAAGGAAAAGATATTACTAAAAGCCCAAAGGCCTAATGTTCAACAATTTGTTGTGCATCGTTGAAGCACCTCCAGCTTTTCAAAGACAATCTCTTTCAAATCCTTCAACACAGGAAAAACCCTTTACAATGAGCACCGTCACAAGAAAGCAGTATGCATCAACAAGGAACCCCACCACCCAGGCTACGCTCTCTTCTCGCTGCTCCCATCAGGTGGGAGGTTCAGCACCTTTAGGTGCACGGTCCAACATTCGGTGCAAATGATCGCCGTGGACATCTTCCCTTGCGGTTGCAAAAGCCTATTGGACACTGGTAAGGTAGAGTACTGCAAATCCTGTCCACCGGTTCATTGGCGAGACCAGCAGTGGAGGAGTTGCATGGCCTCGGTTGTTGCGCGCACCAGGCCCTCGTACCTGGAGGTTGCCTGTTGCGGCCCCCCCAGTGGAGGAGACACCGAAGGCCGTATGGTGTGGCATCCATGCAGGGTTGAGTGCTGCCCTCTAGTGTTCACTTGATGAAAGACAAACTGGATTGTGTTCATTTGCAGTGCACCAGCACATAATGACTGGACTGCTGCAGGCTCGTTCTTGCCGAGACTAAGCCATGTCCTATCAATCTAACGGACATGGCACTCAGGGACTTGGGCTAAATTTTTTTTTCATTTTTGTGACTGTATGTTTACTGCTGTCATAATTATATGTGCCATGTATGACTGTTGGCACCCGGTTTTGCAGCTTGGCCCTGGAGCAACGCTGTTTCGCTTGGCTATATTCACGTATGGTTGAATGACAATTAAACTTGAATTTGAGCTCCCACACCACCAGGTTCAGAAACAGTTATTACCTTTCAACCATCAGGCTTCTGTACTGGCGCAGATAACTTCACTCACCTCAACTCTGAACTGATTCCACAACCTAAAAACTCACTTTCAAGGACTCTACAAATCATGTTTGATATTATTTATTATTATTTTATGTATTTTTTTCTCAGCTCAAGTTGGTAAAAAGCTGAGGTATGGGCATAGCATACTCATTTCATAATTGCTAGTAACTTTTGGACTACTCTAGTAGTGTTTAGTATTGAGACTTTCTGGAGATTTACATAAATTTTGCTGTGTAGGCTTAATTGTTTAATGCTATTGTGTAGTGACTTTGGGATGATACCAGTTGTAGATATTACTATTGGGACTATGTATACTCTGCTGATGTTCCATAGTCTTTCAATTTCCTCTTTTAATTCTGCATCTTTCTTGGGGGGGGGGGGGAGTTCACTTATTAATTTCTGCATGCTGTATTTGTTTGGAATGGCTAGATCTCTCAAGTAATTTGCTCTTGCTTATTTATACTGTAATATTGTATCCGACCAGTTATTATGAATTGCCCTGTCTGTAATAATGCATCAATTGTAATATAATTTGTAGAACTCTGACTCTAAAACTGGATTAGGCTTGTATGGTGTCTTTTATGAGTTTGTATTTTAAAGCAAGAGTTTGATTATTAAGTATTATTATTTATTTTCTTTTTCTATTTGCGCAGTTTCTCTTGCATGTTAGTTGTTGATCTATCTTTGTTTATGTGTAGTTTTTAATTGATTCTATAATGTTTCTTTCTATCTACTGAAAATGAATCTCAGAGAAGCATATGGTGACATGGTGACATATATGTATGTTCTTTGACAATAAATTTACTTTGAACTTTGAACAACACACTTTCGATTTGGCCTGGAGATAATTTATGTTACACTGTGGGCAACAGGGAATAAGCAGGTGCACACTATTCACTCTTCATAATAATGGCTTTAACTGGTGGAACGGGTCTTTCAGTAATTTAGACATAAGTGCAATTGAGGAGAGATTGGAAATCTATCACCTTTCATTTGCAATCCTAAAATTACCAGTAATGCTGCCTTTTCAATTCCTTTTCAGCAGAGTCAACATAAATTCTGCTCCTTCTATGGCACCTCTGCAGTTCCTAACCAATGAGAACGAGGCTTCAGAAATACCTGTAACCCAACACCGTTTCCAGTTAACCACCACTCAACCTCTGATTCAATGTCATAATAATCAAGGAGTCGATTTTCACCCTGCTGAGACAGGAACAGCCTCCTGGTGCTGAGCTGCTAAGACTGAAGGAGTTACTTGTGAGTTTCAGATTGTGTCTTTACCTAGCACCTTTCACAGCACCACTGCTGTTTTTACAATTCTCCTGAAATGCGGACAGCGTAGGAAACATGACAGATAACTTCCGCATAGAAACATCCCTTGTGCGTAATGAAACTCTTTATTTCAGAGATGTTGGTTGGCTGAACGTGAAGGGTAAGAATGGAAAACTCCCCTGCTCTTTGGAGAGTATTAAGAAGAACCTGAGGGAGAAGCCACAGACTAAGATGGGCTGAACAGCCTGTTTCCATGCCGTGGCGCTCTATGACTCCTTTGAATTGGTACCATCTGCATGGGAGGACAGTTTGGGGTGGGGGGGCTGGGGAAGGCGGAGGTTCACTTTAACTTTTCAAATGAACAACCCAACCTACTGCAGTAAGTTTGCAGATGATACAAAGAAAGGTTGGTGATGTAGAAAGTTGTCTGCTACAGTGGGACATTGATAGAAAGCGAGAGTTGGGCTGATAAGTGATGAAGTTCAATCCAGAAAAGTGTGAAATGAGTCACTTTGAAAGGGCCAACTTGAAGGCAAGAGTACAAGGTTAATGTAGAATTCTTAGCAATGTGGAAGAACTGAGGGCCCTTGGGGTTCATATCCATAGATCCCTCAAAGTTGTCACACAAGTTGACAAGATGGTTAAGAAGGCTTATGGTGTGTTGGCCTTCATTAGTTGGGAGATTGAGTTCAAGAGCTCTATGTGATGTTGCAGCTCTATAATTTAAACTCTGGTTAAGCCACGCTTGGAGTAAGATGTTTATTTTGAATCGACTCATTATAGGAAGGATGTGTAAGTTTTAGAGAGGGTGCAAAGGAGTTTTACTAGGACACTGTCTGGATTAGAGAGCGTGCCTCATCAGGAAAGGTTGAGCAATCTCGGGATTTTCTCTTTGGTGCAAATGACGATGACGAGTGTGTAAGCTGTCATGAGGCATAGAGACAGCCAGTATGAGGACAACCAGAGTCTTTTTCCCAGGGCAGAAATGGCTAATACAAGAGCATATAATTTTAAGGTGATTGGAGGAAAGTATAGGGGCGATGTCGGCGCAAGTCTTTTATATAGAGTGTGTGGAGAGCTCTGCTTGGGATGGTGATGAAGGCAGATACATTTGAGACTTTTAAGAGAATTTTAGACAGGCACATGGATGAAAGAAAAATGAAGGACTAAGTGGAAGGATAGGGTTAGATTGATCCTGGAGTAGGTTAAAAGGTCGGCAAAATATCATGGGCTGAAGGTCCTGTACTGTTCTATCTTCTATGGATGAATTAGCTTTCCATTACAAAGTTGTTTAAAAAGCTGAATATCGATCTCCCAACTCTCACTGCAGGATCTGAGCTCATATCTTATGACTCCAAGGACTGCTGATCAAGTAACAGAACAACCATGAAAGTCAGGAAACCCTCTAGACCTGACGAAAGGGCTTAGCCCAAAGCACCGACTCTTTATTCCCCTCCACAGATGCTGCCTGACATGCTGAGTTCCTCCAGCATTTTTTGTGCAATCTATGAGAACGACACGCCAGCGGGTTACTAACAATTCCTGTCTGATCCTCCTGAGCTTTGCCTTGGTGTCCACCAGGTCGACCGCCAGATGCTGCCTCTCCCCCTTGTCGAGCGTCTCGCTGGGACTAGACGGATGTTCGGAAATCGAGGTATTCACAGGGCTTGGAAGTAGCTGCTGCGACTGCAAGTAGTCACGGTCTTGGGTGAGCTCCACAATCATCTGCCAAAAGAGAAAGAAATTAACTGTGTGGATACTTTGTTTGGTCAGGTGAAAGTCCAAAGACCTTTCAGGGGCACATGTCCAGATCAGTAAATATGCAAAGGGCAGGAAAATAAAAGACAATGGAATGTAGTTCTTGAGACTGGAGCAAAAGGCATTTTATAGGTCTGACTTAAAAAGCACCCATAATCAGAATCGGGTTTGTTATCGTTAATATATATTATGTTGAGAAATTTGTTATCAGCAGCAGTACAGTACAATACAAAAATGCAAAACGAGACCAAAAATAGTGAGCTTAGTGTTCAAGGACAGTTCGGAAATCTGATGGCAGAAGGGAAGAAGCTGTTTCTTTAATGTTGAGTGTGTCTTCTCTCTGATGGCAGAGGGGAAGAAGCTGTTTCTTTAATGTTGAGTGTGTCTTCTCTCTGATGGCAGAGGGGAAGAAGCTGTTTCTTTAATGTTGAGTGTGTCTTCTCTCTGATGGCAGAGGGGAAGAAGCTGTTTCTTTAATGTTGAGTATGTCTTCTCTCTGATGGCAGAGGGGAAGAAGCTGTTTCTTTAATGTTGAGTGTGTCTTCTCTCTGATGGCAGAGGGGAAGAAGCTGTTTCTTTAATGTTGAGTGTGTTTTCTCTCTGACGGCAGAGGGGAAGAAGCTGTTTCTTTAATGTTGAGTGTGTCTTCTCTCTGATGGCAGAGGGGAAGAAGCTGTCCCTAAAACATTGAGTGTGTCTTCTCTCTGATGGCAGAGGGGAAGAAGCTGTTTCTTTAATGTTGAGTGTGTCTTCTCTCTGATGGCAGAGGGGAAGAAGCTGTCCCTAAAACATTGAGTGTGTCTTCTCTCTGATGGCAGAGGGGAAGAAGCTGTCCCTAAAACATTGAGTGTGTCTTCTCTCTGATGGCAGTGACGAGAAGGATGAGGGGCCTTCAGGATTGATGCCACCTTCTTCAGGCATCACCTATTGAAGATGCTCTTGATGCTGGAGACTAGTGCCCAATGAGGAAGCTGGCTGAACTTGCAATTTCCTGCAGTTTCCCCCGATCCTATGCAGTGGCCCTTCCATGCCAGTCAGTGATGCAAACAGTTAGAATACTCTCCACAGTACATCTGTATAGATTTGCTATTTGGTGACATACCAAACCTCCTCTAACTCCTAATGAAATATAGGCACTGGTGTGCCTTCTTTGTAATTGCATCAATATGATTTTATTTTATTTTATTGAGATACCGCGTGTATTAGGCCTTTCTGGCCCTTTGAGCCACGCCACCCAGCAATTCCCTGATTTAACACTAGGCCCATGATCAATTCGTCTGAGATATTGACATCCAGGAACTTTCAGCTGCTCACCCCTTCCATTACAGATCCTTTGATAAGGACTGAACTGTGTTCCCTCAACTTCTGCTTCCTGAAGTCCACAATTCCACAAAGTCCACGGTCTACTGACACAGACTGGGAGACCGTTTTGCTAAATACTTACACTCTGTCTGCCAGAGAAAGCAGGATCTCCCAGTGGCTATACATTTTAATTCCACGTCCCATTCCCATTCTGATATGTCTATCCATGGCCTCCTCTACTGTCAAGATGAAGCCATATTCAGGTTGGAGGAACAACACCTTATATTCCGTCTGGGTAGCCTCCAACCTGATGGCATGAACATTGATTTCTCTAACTTCCGTTAATGCCCCCCTTCCCTTCTTTCTTTCTTTATTTATTCCCTCCCCCTTTTTTTTCCTTCTTTTCTCTCTCTCTGCCCCTCTCACAATCACTCCTTGCCTGCTCTCCATCTCCCTCTGGTGCTCCCCTACCCCTTTCTTTCTCCCTAGGCCTCCCGTCCCATGATCCTGTCCTTTCTCTAGCCTTGTATCCCTTTTGCCAATCAACTTTCCAGCTCTTAGCTTCATTCCTCCCCCTCTTGTCTTCTCCTATCATTTCGGATCTCTCCCCCCCCACTTTCAAATCTCTTACCATCTCTTCTTTCAGTTAGTCCTGACGAAGGGCCTCGGCCCAAAATGTGGACTGTACTTCTTCTTATAGATGCTGCCCGACCTGCTGCGTTCCACCAGCATCTTGTGTGTGTTGCCACAATTAATTATTTGGTTTTACGGAAATTGAGTACAAGGTTGTTGCTTAAATGATTTAATTTAAATGAAATTAATAAAATGCAGTGCTTTGCAGTTAATGATCAATAACCAGAGTGGGACAACATGCTGCAGCCGGTAGAGTTGGTCACTGGAGGCTGGAGACAAATGGCGATCTGTTCTGGGATCACTGCTCTTTGTGATCTTCACATGACTTAGGAGAGGAACTGGAAGGGTGAATTAGTAAGTGTACAGATGACATGAAAGCTGGTGGTGTAGAAGGGTGTCATAGGTTACAATGGGACAGTGATAGGATGCAGAGCTTAGCTGAGAAGTGACAAATGGGGCTCAATCCAGAGAAGTGTGAAATCGTACACTTCAGAAGGTCGATCCTGATGGAAGCGTACAGGGTTAATGGCAGAATTCTGAGCAGTGTGGATGAACAGAGGGACCTTGGGGTCCACGTCCATAGATCCCTCAAAGTTGCTGCGCAAGTTGATAGGGTAGAGAAGAAGGTTTATGGTGTGTTGGCCCTCATTAACCGGGTGATAACAGTTTAAGAGCGAAGAGGTAAAGTTGCAACGCTATAAAACTCTGATTAAAGCACTTGGAATAGTGTGTCCAGTTCTGATCCCTTCATTGTAGGCAGGATGTGGAAGCTTTAGAGAGAGTACCAGGATGCTGGCTGAATTAGAGAACATCTTATGATAGGTTGAGTGACTAGGGCTTTTCTCATTGGATCAAACAAGAGAAGTGATCTGATAGAGGTGATCATCATGATGAGATGCGTCTTATACACCTCAAGTGGAAAGCTGGAGACTTTTTCCCAGGGAGGAAGTAACTAATACAAGGGGACATAACTTTAAGGTGAATCTCAGGGGTATTTTTTTTTTTTTTTGCACATGCAGATACATTAGGGACATCTAAGAGACTCTTAGATAAGCACATGGATATAAGAAAAATGGAAGGATATGATCTTAGAGTAGGCTAAAGCTTCGTGAAAACCAAAGGGCCTGAACTGCACTGTACTGTTCAATATTCGTAAGCATATTCATTGACGTGAATGTTGTCAGGAGCAGTGTACAGAAAGAAAGATTTGCACATCTATAGCACCTTTACTGACCTCAAAGCATGCCTTAGCACTCTCAAGCCAATATAGAGCAGCCATTGACGGTGGCTCAGCAGGAACCACCACACGGCCAGTCACAAACTCCCTGCTCTTTAAAAGCTTTGTGAATCATTAACTCATCTCTCCCTTCACAGATGGCTGACTTCTCTCAGAGCTGCGATGGAGCAGAAATAACTTGCCGAGTTATAAAGCACGGTGTTGTTTTTAGAAACTGTAAGTGGTTTAGTGGGTGAGTACTGCAGACTGAGAGGCAATGCAAAAAGATTGTTGCAAAACAACTCCCTAATAGGTTCCCCTCTCACCCCTTCTCTTATATCACCGGGCCACCTCTTGTGACCCTCCTCCTTCCCTTTCTCCCATGGTCCCAACTCCACTTCTATCAGATCCCTTCTTCTTCAGCCCTTTATCTTTTCCACCTTTCAGCTGCCAGCTTCCCACTGCAACCCCTCCCCTACCCACCTTTCCACTCACCTGGTCTCACCTGTCACACACCAGCTTCCCACTGCAACCCCTCCCCTACCCACCTTTCCACTCACCTGGTCTCACCTGTCACACACCAGCTTCCCACTGCAACCCCTCCCCTACCCACCTTTCCACTCACCTGGTCTCACCTGTCACACACCAGCTTCTACACGTTCCTATCCCCCAACACTATCTTCTTACTCTGGCTTCTACCCCATTCCTTGCCAGTTCTGAAGGGTCTTGGCCTGAAACATCGACTGATTATTCCTCCATAGATGCTGCCTGACCTGCTGAGCTCCTCTGGCATTTTGTGTGTGTTACTCTGGATCGCCAGCATCTCCTGTGTTTGTAATTCGTTCTCTCGCTCTCTTCCCCCCCTTCCACTCCCTCTCCTTTACTTTAGAGTTATTCTTTCACCTCTGCTTAGCTGGTGGCTTTTCAATTCCTTACTATGTATTGTTCATCTCCTTCTTCACTGTTCTTGGTGCTTGCTTGCCCATTCATCTCATTTACATTGAGCACAGAATCTACCGGAGATCAAGAAGGAAGAGACACAGATTGTGGTGTGTGATAGCCACATGCCATCACCTGCTTTGTAAATGGATCTCCATTCCTAAAGCAATGGAAGGGATTGCAGAAGGTGATTTATGTACAGAGGTGATTAACTCCTCTGAAGAAAGGAGTCTGGATGAAGTCAGGTTGGAAAATAGCTCCAAATGACAAGAAGTGCTGAGATACGAGTGCAAATATTTAGGTCGGCATGGACGTCAGTGAATTGGGTTCAATTCCCACCCTTGCCTACAAGGAGTTTGTGAAATTCTCATGTGACAACATGGGTTTCCTCCTGCATTCCAAAGATGTATGGGTTCGTAGGTTAATTGGTCACGTGGGTGTAAATGGGTGGGAAGGTCCTGTTACTGTGTATCTTTAACTCGAAGCAGCTGTGTGAACAGTTTTGTGCCCCTTATCTAAGAAAGGATGTGCTGGCATTGGAGGGGGGAGCTAGAGCAAGTTTGCAAGAATGATCCAAGGAATGAAAGGGTTAATGTATGAGGTGTGTTTCATGGCTCTGGACCTGTACTCACTGGAGTTTAGAAGAACGAGGGGGGGATCTCATTGAAACCTATTACCGTAGATTCCGGACTACAGAGCGCACCTGATTAAAAGCCGCTGGCTCTAATTTTAGAAAGAAAATCAATTTTTTACTTGTACAGGCCGCACCGGATTTTCGGCCGCAGGTGTCCCACGTTGTAATATGAGATATTTACACAGAAAGATATTACACGTGAGGATTTTTTAACTTTTAATTAAATCCATATGGTAACATAAACAAATACATATTGCAAATGCTTTTTCTCGAACCGTGCCTGTAACGCGGCTACTTTTAAATATACGTTGCGTATACTTTTTTACTGAACAACATTCCAATATCTCCTAATGACTGGTAAAAAATATATATACTGCAGCCTACCAGGAAAAGTTATTGATCGCCTTTAACTTAAAAGCAGCGTTCGCTCAGATCTAATGCCGCTCCGCTGCTCGCCCCCGCCTTCCCGTTTATCGCAAACCGGTATCCCACAAGACGCGGCGAAACCGGGTGTGACGTCATAGCATCTCGCGATGTAGTACAGAAAACAAATATAGTTAAAACACTTCTAACTTTAACTAGAAAATGTTAAGCGAAATATTAAGCGAAAATATTATAAACTAAATAACTGCCATAAAGGCAGCACAATGCTTTTCTTCGAGTGTTTTCCATGTTGATGAGGGTGAGTACAAATGACTGATTTACAATAATTTAATTGTGAAAGTGCGCTTGATTTATCGTACAATTTCATTGGACCTCTGTGAACTACTCATCAATTTTATTGGTCTACTGTTACGAGGCAAAATGTTTTTGGCGGCATGAAAAAAACCATGCATTAGCCGCACCGTATTAAAGGCCGCAGAGTTCAAAGCTGTTCAAAATGTGGGAAAAAAGTAGCGGCTTATAATCCGACATCTACGGTAAATATTGAAAGGCCTAGACAGAGTGGATATAGAGAGGTTACTTCCAATAGCAGGAGATTCTAGGGCCAGAGGGCATAGACTTAGAATAGAAGGACATCCTTTTAAAAAAAGAGACGAGGAGGAATTTCTTTAGCTGGACAGTGGTGAATCTGTGGAATTTAATGCTACAAACTTGGAAGCCAAGTTATTGAGTATATTTAAAACGGAAAATGATAGGTTCTTTATTTGTAAGGGTGTCAAAGGTTACAGAGAGAAGGCAGGAGAATGGGGTTGAGAGGAATAATAAATCAGCCATGTTGAAATGGCAGAGCAGACTCGATGGGCTGAATGGCCTAATTCTGCTCCTGCGTATCATGGTCTTGACCGAATTTCTTAGTGCAGCTTGAGACACGTGCTTGAACATGACCCTGGGAATCGTCTGTGTGGAGCTTGCATGTTCTATGTGGGGCCTCCTCCCACATCCCAATGGAATTGGGTTATTATTGTGACATGTGCCAAGGTTAAAGAAAAGCTTGCCTTGCATACTGTGCAGATCAATTCATTAAAACTGTGCATTGATACAGTACACAGTGAATCAAAAACAGAATGCAGAATAAAATGCAACAGCTACAGAGCAAATGTAGCACAGGTAGCCAACAACATGAAAGGTCATAACGGGGTGGACTGAGTCCATTTTATCAAACCAGGGAACCATTCAATAACCTTATCAGAGTGGGATAGAAGCCATTCATAAACCTGGTGGTATTTGTTCTCAGGCTTTTGTATCTTCTCTCTGATGGGAAAGTGGGGAAGAGAGAATGTCTGGGGTGGTAAGGGTCTTTGATTTTGCTAGCTGCTTTATCAAGGCAGCAAGAAGTGTGGTTAAATGTGTGGGTTGGTAGGCTTGTTGGCTGCTGTTGAATGCCCCTGGTGTGGGGATGAGTAATAGAATCATGGGATGGACCAGTGAGAGTGTGGGATTCTAAACACATTCGGGTTAGTGAGCTGTGGGAACTGGAAGCATGGCAATGCTTGCCGGCTGCCCCCGACCACATCCTTGGACTGTAATGGTCAAGGACACAAAGGATTTCTCTGCACGTTTCGATGTACATGTGGTAAATAAATAAAGCTAACATTTTCAGCTATTCTTTGAGCGGATGTAGGATTTAAGTAAATGGGTGGTTGAGGGTCAGCACAGACCCAGTGGGTCGAGGGGTCCATTTCTGTGCTGTATCTCTTTGACTTTATCACCTTCAGCAAGATGGACATTCACTTAATTTCTGCCTCAGAGCGATCAACTTCCTCCCGTCCTTTCCGCGTTGACCAAATATACTGGCAGTTAAAATATTTTCCAATATTCTGATTAACGTGTGCACGTGCTCACCTCTGAGTACTCATCCCGATCGTCAAGAAGCCTCTTCAGATGAAAGACCATTGATCGTGACAGGTTCTCCAAATCTTCTGCAGTCACTTCAGTCAGTTCCATCCACTGAAGGTCAAACACGTTCTCCTGGTTATGGGTGATCTGCAAGAACATAGTTTAAAACAAACAAAGCTACTAAACAGGAATCTGAATCCAAGTTAATCAGATTTGTTATCATAGAGTCATAGAACACTTCAGGCCATTTCACTTTCACCCTTAATCCATGACCTCTAGCTCTAGTCACACACAACCTCAGTGGAAAAAGCCTTCTTGCATTTACGCTATCTACACCTTTCATAATGTTGTATATTTCTATCAAATCTCCCCTCATCCTCCAGAGAATTTTGGCATGCTGGCTGGCCGCCTTAAGTCAGGGCACTAAGTGTAAAATTTGGGAAGTTATGACGGAGTTGTGCAGAACTATGGTGAGGTGTCCAGTTTTGGTCACCCTGCTGTAGGCAAAGAGTGTAGAATAGGGTTTACAAGGGTGCTGTTGGGATTCAAATGACTGAGGTACAGGGAGAAGCTGGAAAGACAAGGACTTTATTCACTGGAGTCAAGGAGTCTGAGAGGCGTATAAAATCACAGGGGTGAATGCACCCAGTCTTTTTCCCAGGCTTAAGAAGTTTTTCATTGTACCTGTCCATACATATAATTGTGCATGCGACAATAAACTTTGATTTGGAAGTCCACAGCCTAAACAAATAAAGGTGCTGGGGGATCAGAGGGGTTAATGTAAAAGGTTACTGTGTAACACTAAGGGAGGAATTATCCAGTATTGCATTAATCACAAGGATTACCGAATACCATGGTTCTGATTTGGGCTTCGTATCTCCTCATCTCTGGTCAATTGTAGATTTAATTAATTAACTTATTTAAAGATATAGCACGGAACAGGCCCTTGTGGCCCAATGAGCCACACCACCCAGCAACACACCAATTTAACCCTTGCCTAATCACAGGACAATCTAAATGACTTATTAACCAGTATGTCCTTGTTCTGTGGGAGGGAACTGGGAGAAAACACGTGTGCTCAGGTGAAGGACATACAAACTTTTTGCAGACGGCATAGGGATTGAATTCCGAACTCCAACTGTGATAGCATCACGCTAACCGCTACTCTACCGTGGCACTCCCATGGGTAATGTGTTGTCAGGAAATTAATTTTCAATCAGAACTGCACACATTTCATCAACAACGGCACATACTGTATAATTCATCAGAGTACCATCTAACTGACAGCAGAGAGCCCTCGTCAAGACCCACCTCTTGTATGTGAGCAACGATGGCTGTCTGAGTTGTGATGTCCAGCTGTTTGATCCGTTCAATGAATTCTTCCTTTCGTTCGCACTTGGTTAGGTGGGGAAAAGAATAATTTATTAAAACTGTTGTAATTTCTGTTCAAATCCCACCCACTCTCTCCTCCACCCCCCCCCCCCCCCCGTGGGCAGAAAAGCCTGAAAGCACATACCACTAGGTTCAAGGGCAGATTCAACCCCATTGTTACAAGTCTATTGAACTTAACATTTCAATCCTTGTAAAAATCTCTGACTATCCTCACCTCGTAATTCTAAAAACTTCTTTCAGGACTCTGCTCAGTGTCCGACACTCCAGACAAAACAACACAAGTTTGCCCACCCTCACCTTGTTCTCATGCCCTCTAATCCAGGCAGCATCCCGCAGAGTCTCTCAGGCTGACCCCTGGACATCTTCCAGGAGGGCGAATGCACAGATTTTTGTTTTAGTTGCACTTCCTTGTAAAAATTATAACTTACGATTAATTTATGTTTCCCTTCTGAATACTGCTGACGTGATGCCTGCGACTCTGCCACAGGTCATTTTTACAATGTTCCTGTGCATACTTGTACTTGTTCATAAAACAATAAACTCATTAAAATCCCTTCTGCACCCTTTGAAAAATCTGCACATCCTTTCTGTATCGAGGCAATCACACTTGCACAAAACACTCCCAGCTGTTAAGCATTTTAAAGGCCAAGGTGAACATAATTTTGAACATAATCAAGGGATATGGGGAACAACCCAGAAAATTAGAGTCATCGCCAGAGTTCTACAGCACAGAAACAGGCCCTTTGGCCCATCTAGTCCATGCCGAACTGTTTTTCTGCCTAGTCGCATTGACCACACTTGGACCATAAGCTGATTAATGAAGTTCATGTGAACCCACGATCCACTTGAGTGACAATGCAGGCCCAAGGGATCTTGTGGCTACTCCAGCCCTTGGACAAGAGACTACAGGTGCTGGATTGTGGAACTGCTTGCTGTTCCTGCTTTTATATGCCTTCTGTGAGTATGTTCCTTGGTCTGAGTATTGTCAAGTTGGTTTGTTATTACCCTCTGTCTGTATGGAATGTGGGGAGACAATTGCTGGCTGCCCCCAGCACATCCTCAGTTGTTGACGAAAACAGCATATTTCATTGTATGCTTCGATGCTCATGTGGTAGGTGAATCAGAATCTGAATGTACTGAAGCACAGTGGACATAGTTGTCTTGCACCGGACCGATCAATTCATTACATTGTGCATTGTAAACAATAACAGAATGCAGGATAAAGCGTTACAGTTACAGAGAAAGTGCGGTTCAGGTAGGTGCAAGGTCACAATAAGGTAAACCGTGAGGTCAAGACTTTATTTTAAAAACTGCGGCTGAGGAACTGTGGACTGGCAAGTTTAAAGGAAAGCAATATGCAATCTTTGTGTAGTGGTACGGGCTGGTCTAATATCTTTTCCAAAAATCCACCACAGGAAAGGACGGGCCAAAAGGCCTCTTCCTGTCTTATACAATTGTAGGAATCCATGACTTAGCACAGAGCCCTGTCATTTGGGATTTACTTGCTTAGAATCCTTTTCAGTATCAAGCAAATGACAAGATCTTGTTCTCCTTTGAAGCTGTTTTTTTGGCGATTCTGCTAATAGCACATGCTTCCAAATTGCAGATTGGTTATACACAACTAGGGAGCAATAAATCACTGCCGTGGTAAAGCAGCCAGCATAATCAAAGACCCCACCCACCGCGGACATTCTCTCTTCTTCCCCTCCCATACAAAAGACTGAAAGTGCCTACCAGGAGGCACAAGGACAACTTCTACCTCGCTAGTACGATGTGATGGACGTTTGACCTCATTGTGACCTTGCATCTTATTGTTTAACCCACACTGCACTTTCTCTGTAACGGTGACACTTTATTCTGCATTCTGTTACTGTTTTACCTTGTTCTACCTCAATGCACTGCATAATTAATTAATCTACATGAACAGAATGCAAGACAAGCTTTTCACTGTACCTCAGTATACAGTATGTCACAATAATAAACCAATTCCAACATTACCACACGAGCTATGCTACATTCTTGATCAGGAAAACCTGTTTAAGTCTGTTTCAAATTTTGTATCCAAAATTATGAGGGGTACAGATGGGGCAAATACAAGCAGGTTTTTTTCCCATTGAGGTTGGATGAAACTAGAACTAGAGGTCATAGGGGGTTAAGGGTGAAAGGTGAGATATTTAAGGGGAACCTGAGGGGGAACTGCTTCACTCCGAGGTTGGTGTGAGTGTGGAACGAGCTGCCTGTGCAAGTGGTGGATGTGGGTTCCAGTGCATCATTTAACAGACGTGCATGGATCGGAGGGAGGGGTGTGGAAGCTGTAGTCCAGTGTGTGTCGATGGGACTAAACAGAAAAACCGATTGGCATGGAATAGATGTGTCAAGGAACCCATTGCTATGCTCTAGTACCCGATGACTAAACCTGTGCTTTGAAGCCTATAACAGTCTGTTCTGCTATCACACAACTTCCTGTACCAGGAGGTTTCTTTGGAACGTAACTAGTACACTATGGCAGAACTCTGTGTACCAGCAAAGGAAAAGCTCACAAACTATTCCCCCCTGCACTCACTCTCATCACAAATCTGTAAGCCCCAGCCCGAGGTTGCAGAAGGCTTTCTGAGGGATCAGCCTCTCTCAACAGAATCAGTTGGGAACCCAGAAGCACACCAGAGACAAATCCCATGCTGTCACGTTGCTCCAGGTGTAAGAGGCCAAGCAGAGCGACTTACCTGCACAGCACAGCCCAGCATGAGTAACAGCACCTTCTTGATTTCATCCATGCTCTTTCCTGAAGGGGGAAGGAGAGGAAAGTACCTCGGTAAAAGACCCTTCGCAAATGGAAGCTACAAGCTTTCAATTAAGCATGCTTTGTAAAAGTCATCAGATGGATATACAGTAAATAGTCAATTTGCTCCCATCATGATTTCTGAGCAAGGAATTCTGATGGAAAGGATTGTTTTGATATCACACAATAGAAAGAAACAGGATGAGAATGAGGATTATTATAACCCTGCATGTCCAAAGACCTTTTCCTGACCTCCTGAGGACATGGAAGTGTTTCGACGGCTTCACCTATCAGCGATCAGGGTTCAGTTCCCACTGCTGCCTGTGAGGAGTTTGCACGTTCTCCCCCCGTGACTGTGTGGGTTTCCTCCGGGTGCTCCGGTTTCCTCCCACACTCCAGACGCACAGCGACACTTGCAGGCTGCCCCCGGCACATCCTCAGACAGAGTCAGTCACTGACACATTTCACTATGTGTGACAAATAAAACTAACCTTTTAATGCTGGGATTGTGGCAGACAATCTGCGGAGAAACATCCCAGAAACAAAACAAATGGACCTGATACATTACTTCCAGTGAGGGATAAACACAAGGGAGAACTCTGGTTTAACAAGTAATGTTAAAGGCAGCCATCCTGAAAGGCAACAGTCACTCGGTACTTAGAACAGTACAGCACAGGACAGGCCTTTTGGCCCACGATGTTGGTGCTGATATTTTTCTTCCATCATCTGACACCCTCATAAAGAAGAGCTCCCACCAATGCTTATCCCACAACTAAAATTGCTGTAAGCAGATCACCTGATTTGGTATCATGTCTTTCACTTGTTTGTGGGATCTTTTCACTCACCACTTTCTACATAAGAAGTTTACTCACACGTCCACTTTAAACTTTCTGTCTCCTAAGTTGAGGCTAGGCCCTCTAATATTTGGCATTTATGCGCAGGGAAAAAGACTCCTTATGCTCTGTCTATAACTTTCATGATTTTATAAACCTAAATTCACCCCACTGCACCCTGGGTTTTGTGCTCGATTCTCAGGAGTGGGACTTGAAGCCTCAACCTCCACGTGGCCACTAGCTTCCCTACCATTGAGGACATCTTCAAAACCAATGCCTCAAGAAAGCAACACCCATCATGAAGGACCCTCACCACCCAGGACATGCCCTCTCTCATTACTACCATCAGTGAGGAGGTACAGGAGCCTGAAGAGAGACACTCAACATTTTAGAAGCAAACTCTGTCTCTCCGCCATCAGATTTCTGAACAGTGCATGAATCCATGAACAGTACATCGCAATTCCTTTTCAACCTTTTTTATTCTGAAATGTTATTGTAAATTTTAATGCAATGTGCTGCTGCTGCTGCAGAACAACAAACATCACGGCATTTATCAGTGACAACACACCGGATTCTGACTCCAGTGATGCACTGGTAAGTGTAGGCCCTCAGTTAAGGCTACGATTCTAAGAGAGCTACCAAAGTGAGTAATGGAAAATTTCACACTGGTTCACCTACGCCCAGCATTGGACAAAACAAGTCAAAGTAAAATGTTAGGCCAACAGCAACATTCACAGCTAGAGTGAGGTAGCTCACACTATAAACACTCCACCATGGCAACAGACTCCACCTTGCAACTCAAATCAACAGTGGCCTCTTTTTCCTTTCAGCCTCGCTTCCCCTGCAATAAACCAGGCCGCAACGGGCCCGCTGATTACTTCTCATTACTGCCATCGAGGAGGAGGTACAGGAGCCTGGAGGTGCCCACTCAACATCTTAGACACAGCTTATTCCTCCCTGCCATCAGATTACTGAACGGTCCGTGAACACCACCTCACTACTCCTCTTCAGCACCACGTACCTATATATTGATAACTTACAGTAATTGTTATGTTTTGCACTGTACTGGAGCCACTAATTTCAGAACAATCATCAGTGATAACAATTAGAACGGCACAATAGGTTAGCGGTTAGCATAACTCCATTACTGTGCCAGAGACCAAGGTTTAAATCTGCGGCTGTCTGTAAGGAGTTAATAGCTGCCTGAGAAAAATCCTCTGGATCCACTGGCCAGAAGTCATCAGCAACACTGATCTATGGCAGGGACCACACCAACTACCAGCGGATGAAGAATTAGGGAAAAGATGAAGATGGATACACCAAGTACCAACATCACCAGACAAGCGGCAGCATGGAATTCCCAGGGAAATCAGAAGAGAGGCTGGCCAAAGAACACCTCGCAACACGACCTTGAAAATGATGCCAAGAAGATGGATTACACCTGGGGACAACTTGAAAGACTGGTTCAAGACAGATAACTCTGGCGAGCTGCTGTTTTTAGGCCTTGCCCCAGTTTGGGGGGGGGGGGTGATCTTAACTGACTGTAAGGAGTTCATACATTCTCCCCATAACTACATGTGTTTCCTCCAGGTGCTCCGGTTTCCTCCTATATTCCAAAAGTGTCTGGTTAGGGTTAGTAAGTTGCAGGCATGCTATGTCAGTGCTAGAAGCTTGGCAATACCTGTGGCTTGGATTGTGTTGGTCATTGACACAAAAGATGCATTTCACTGTATGTTTCGATGTACGTGTGATAAATAAAGCTACTCTTTAACCTTTAACTTGATTCTGATTCACTCAGTCCCTGATTGAGCAACAGGGCCTTGCTTGTATGTTCAAAGATAAACCCCTTCAAACAAATTCCCCTCACAGGTCCACATTAACAAAGAAAGGCTCAGCCTTCTGCCAACACATTAGTGTTGAAGAGGCTTCAAGTGGGAGAATTTGTTTACCAGAAGTCATTGCTACAGCACCAAATAGATTAAACAGCTTTAAATCATCGCCCGACACATGAAGGTTGCAACAAGATTGAATAAAAGGAAGCAAATCAGCATTACAGTTTAACAAAAATGAAGAGATCTGGCAGTTAACTAGTTTCCTGCAAAGACCAAGCAACATGCATATCTTTCAATTAAGGTCAAGGCAGTCTTTGGCTCGCTTCTGTAATGCCATTTCCTGTGTTTCAGGCCTCGCAACCTGCAGTTACTGCCTCACGCCCACCATCATGCAACTCTTCTTGTGCCTAGAAAATAGAACATGAAACAGCACAGCACAATACAGGCTCTTTGGCCCACAACACTGCACCAACATTTAAACTATTCCAAGATCTACAGGATCAGAAAAGGCTGCAGAGGATTATAAAATCAGAAAACTCCATCCCTAGCCTCCCCACCACTGAGGACATTTTTCAAATCCTATGCCCCATCCATCATTAAGGACCCTCACCATCCAGGACATGTCCTTTTCTCATTGCTACCAGGAGCCTGAATGTTTTGGGAACAGCTTCGTCCCCTCTGCCATTAGATTTCCGAACCGTTCATGAACCCATGAACACCACCTCACTATTTTGCAGACTTTATGCACTACTTTTTAAAAATATATTTCTTATTGTAACGTATAGTAGTTTTTTTGTGTATTGTACTGTACTGCTGTCGCATAAAAACCAAATTTCAAGATGTGCCAGTGATAATAAACTAATTCTGATTAATAAATCTAACCTTGAATGTTGCATCCAGGCAAGAAAACCCAAGAGGTGAAGAGTTTAGGAAACCAGAAGTCCATAATCACCTGTTCCTTCCAAGCAAAACACAGTTTGCCTAATATCATGCCCCAAATTATTCAAATACTGCATCATAAATCATAATTTACCATCTTAAAGAATCAGGAAGATAAGAGCTGGCTTTCCTATGCCGTGTTCCACAGATGGAACATTTGCTGATTTTCATAACAGATTACTACAAAAAAAAACTTGCCTATGATTCCTGTACACCTCTATCAAGTCACCTCAGTGAAGGTATACAGAATATTGAAGGGTATAGAGCGGGTAAATGCAAGCAGGCTTTTTCCATTGCAGTTAGGCAAGACTAGCACTAGAGTTCATGGGTCAAGGGTGAAAGGTGAAATGCTGAACCTGTGGGGTAACTCCTTCACTGAGAGGGTGTTAAGAGTGTGGGATGAGCTGCCAGTGGTAGCAGTGGATGCAGGTTTGATTGCAACATTGAAGAGAAGATTGCTTAAGTACATGGAGAGAGGGGTATAGAACATAGAACAATACAGTACAGTACAGGCCCTTCAGACCACAATGTTGTGCCGACCCTTAAACCCTGCCTCCCATATAACCCTCCACCTTAAATTCCTCCATATACCTGTATGGAGGGCTATGGTCCAGGTGTGGGACAAAGTGAAAGTTTGGCACAGACAAGCTGGGCTGAAAGGCTTGTTTCTGTGCTGCAGTGCTCTATGTCTAGGTTAAGTGGCAAGTTGCAGTTTCCCACAGCACCAGAGATCTATCCTGGCCTCTGGTACTGCTTATGTGGATAATTTGTATGCTCTCTCTGTGACATGTGGACTCTCACTGGATCATCTGATTCCCCCCCCCCACCCCCACATCACAAAGACGTGTGGATTGATTGGTCAGCTAGAAATTGCTTTCTGCATGTAGACGAGTGGCGGAATGGGGGGGGGGGCGGATGAGAAGGTAGGGGGAATTTTTAAAATAGGATTAATGTAGGATTTTCTGACTGAGTGATTGATGGCCAGCAGAGAGCTGGTGGGCTGAAGGGCCTGTTTTGGTGCTGTGTCTCTCTATGACTGCATATCTCTATGTTGTTTGGACTTGAGGGCCTGAGGGAAAGTTTGGATAAGTTAAGACTTTATTCCCTAGAGTGCAGAATGAGGGGAGATTTCATAAAGGTTTAGAAAAGTTATAAGGAATATAGATAGGGTAACTGGAAACAGGCTTTTCCCTCTGAGCAACACATATAAAATGTTGGAGGAACTCAGCAGGTCAGGCAGCAGTTCTGGAAATGACTAAACAGCTGATGTTTTGGGTCGACACTCTTCATCGGGACTGGAAAGAGAGGGGGAAGATGCCAGAAAAGGTGGTGGGGGGAGGATGAGTCAGGAACTAGAGGTCATGAGTTAAGGGTGAAAGATGAAATATTTAAGGGAACCTGAGGTAGAACTTCTTCACTCAGAGGAGGGTGAGAGTGTGGAACGAGCTGCCAATGTAAGCAGTGGATGCCAGTTTCATTTCAACACTTCGAAGTTTGGATAAGTACGTGGATGGGAGGGGTACGGAGGGCGATGGACCAGGTGCAGGTTGATGGGAGTAGGCAGAGTAACGGTTCAGCATGGAATAGGTGGACCAAAGGCCCTGATTCTTAGCACTGACTGCTAAGCTCAACCTGGTGAATCACAAAGCGTGGTTAGATGAAGGAAAACTGAATCAGACCTCAGACTGGTCGATTATTGCTTAAGGAATGAATGAACTCACCTGAGAGTGGATCTTTAGCAATCATGAGTACATTTGGCAGAGTCATTACCACCAACTGTTGCAGACACTCCTGTTAATAAAACACACAGCAAAAATGCCCTGATTACACAGAACAGAACATTGCAGCACAGTACAGGCCCTTCAGCCCACAATGCTGTGCTAACCTTTTAACCTGCTCCACGATCGATCTAACCCTTCCCTCCCACATAACCCTGCATTTTTCTACCATCCATGTCTATCTAAGATTTTCTTAAACATCCCTAATGTATCTGCCACTACCACCAAACCCTGGCAGCACGTTCCACGTACCCATCATTCTCTGTGTAGAAAAACTTACCTCTGATAACCCACCATAAACTTTCCTCCAATCCCCCTAAAATTAGACGCTCTATTAGCCATTTCACCATGGGAAAAAGTCTCTGGCTGCCAACTTGATCTACAGTATGCTTATCAGGAATGAATTTCTAGTCAGTATATCAATCTGGCCAATATTGACCATGGCTTAATGACCTCAAACTCTCCGTTGAGACATAATGTGAAGTTATCACACGGTGACACAAGGGGGAGACAAGCAATTTCCACAGCAGAAACAACCTCTTTATCACATTCTATAGTGCCTTCACAAAATAATATTTCTTTTGTTCAAGTACTCTAAAACTGGGCACGGATTCTCCAGACATTTCAGTTAACTGCGGACATGATGGCAGGGCCCATTTGTATACAATGGCTTACTAAGCATATTCCTGTTGAAAACTACTTCTCTGCTCTCTGCTGCTCAAAATGAACAAGTCACAGATGAAGCTAAAGAATGTGCTAATGGAATTGGAAATGGGTTATTTCTGTCACCAAGGTACAGTGAGAAACTTGTCTTATATACCGTTCATACAGATCAATTCATTGAACAGTGGTTTGTTGAATCACAAGATTCAGAATAAAGTGTAACAGTGACAAAGAAAGTGTACTGCAGGTAGACAATAAGGAGCAAGACCATAATGAAGTAGATTGTGAGGTCAAGAGTCCATCTTATCATACTCATTCAATAGATTTATAACAGCAAGACAGGCACTGCCCTTGAGCCTGGTGGTATGGGCTTTCAGGTTTTTGTATCTTCTGCCTAATGGGAGAGGGGAGGAGAGAGAATGTCCGGGGGGGGGGGGGGCGGGGGGGTCTTTGATTATGCTAGTCACTTTACTGTGGCAGCGAGAAGTGCAGACAAGAGTCCATGAAGGGGAGATATATTTCTGTGAGGTACTAGGCCGTGTCCACAACTCTCTGCAGCTTCTCGCACTCCTGGGCAGAGCAGTTGCCACACCAAGCCATGATGCATCCAGATAGCAGCTTACAGTGGGCGTCAATAAGAATTGCCAGTGGTCAGTGGGGACATGCTAAATTTCTTAAGCCATTTGAGCAAGTATGTGCTTGCTTGGGGTATTCCCTCAGATATCTACCATAGTAAAACTCTGATTATCTGACCTGCTCAGGAACTGGATGGCTCTTCAGTTTAAAGACAGCATGAGAATTGGACCTCTATGAGTTTAAAAGGAGGGTGGAAAATAGGCTTCCAGTTAGCCAGATGCTGAACATTCATGACTTCTGTCTCGCGGGATAGTGATTTGTTGAAGTTTTATTGTAGCTTTTTCCCAGAACAGCCTGTAGGACTCGTAAAGAGAGTTTTTACCACATTTGGCCTTCATAAATCAAAGTGTTGCATTCACTATGTTGAAGTTGAATAAGACATTGGCAAGGCCAAATTTGGAGTATTGTGTGTAGTTCTGGTAACCTATCTAGAGGAAAGATATCAATAACAGAGTAAATTTACAAGGATGTTGCCAGAACTGGAAAGACCTGAGGTATAGGGAGAGGTTGAATAGGTCAGGACTTTATTTCCTAAAGCAAAGGAGAATGAAGGAAGATTGGATCGAGGTATACAAAATATTGAGGGAATAGCAAGCAGGGTAGATTGAGAGTAAATGAAAACAGGGTTTTTTTCCCCCCATTGAGGTTGGGTAAGACTAAAACTAGAGGTCATAGGTTAAGAGCACAAGGTAAACTATTTTCCTCAGCAAGTGAAACCTGAGGGGAAACTTCTTCACTCAGAGAATGGTATGAAAGTGGAATGAGCTGCCAGCAGTACTGTTGGATTGAAATGAATTTATTTCTTACACCCTTCACATACACGTGGAGTAAAAATCTTTACATTATGTCTCCGTCTAAATGCGCAATGAGTAATTAGTAATAAATAAATAGTATATAGAACAGGACAGTCAATATAGCATAGAAATACAATTGTATCTCTGTGAATTAATCAGTCTGATGGCCTAGTAGAAGCAGCTGTCCTGGAGCCTGTTGATCCTGGCTTCAATGCTGTGCTTCCATTTCCCGGATGGTAGCAGCTGGAACAGTTTGTGGTTGGGGTGACTCGGGTCCCCAATGATCCTTCAAGCCCTTTTTACACACCCATCTCCGTAAATGTCCTGAATAGTGGGAAGTTCACATCTACAGATGCGCTGGTCTGTCCGCACCACTCTCTGCAGAGTCCTGCGATTGAGGGAAGTACAGTTCCCATACCAGGCAGTGTGATGCAGCCAGTCAGGATGCTCTCAGTTGTGCTCCTGTAGAAAGTTCTAGGAATTTGGGGGGGCCGTACCAAACTTCTTCAACCGTCTCAGGTGAAAGAGGCACTGCTGTGCCTTTTTCACCACACAGCCGGTACGTACAGACCACGTGAGATCCTCGGTGATGTGGATGCCGACAAACTTAAAGCTGTTCACCCTCTCAACCCCAGATCCACTGATGTCAATAGGGGTTAGCCTGTCTCCATTCCTCCCGTAATCCACAACCAACTCCTTTGTTTTTGCGACATTGAGGGAGAGGTTGTTTCCTTGACACCACTGTGTCAGGGTGATGACTTATTTTCTGTAGGCTGCCTCGTTATTACTCGAGATTAGGCCAATCAGTGTAGTGTCATTAGCAAGTTTAATTAGCAGGTTGGAGCTGTGGGTGGCAACAGTCATGGGTATGCAGAGAGTACAGGAGGGGGCTCAGTACACAGCCCTGAGCTGAGGGGCAGAGGTGAGGGAGCCCACTGTTACCACCTGCCAGCGATCCATCTGCACAAGGCAGGGTGAAGGCCGAATTGCAACATTTAAGAGAAGTTTGGATAAGTACATGGACAGGAGTGGTATGGAGGGGTAAGTGCAGGTCGATAGGACCAGGCAGAATAATAGTTTGGTATAGATTAGATGGGCTGAATGGCCTGTTTCTAGACTGTCATGCTCTGTGAGTCTATGACTCCTTGATTTAAGCGGTCATTGTCCAACACGTGCAGCCGATATGAATGGAATGAAGCTCTGGATGGGTACATGCTCCTGATATATGGTCACCCAGTACAGAGGAGAAACAGATTACTCAGATCCTCCAGGTAGGCTTGCTCCTGCCACCCTCGGGTCCAGGTAGTGGGCAATCCAGATTTACATTCCCCTCTTCCAGATTTACATTCATGTCCGGGTGTCTTGGAGAGGGAGCATGTGACCTCTATCAGCGATTTCCAAGTGTGGTGGGTCAGCCCTCCCAGGGTATTGAGTGTTTTGTAGGTGATAGTTACAGTATTTTAATTTGAAATTGTAAATAATTTTGTAAATCCCCCATCATTGTGCATATCTTGTCAGTGAATAAACTTTTTAGTTTTGTAAAAATAGAGGCTCCATTATACTGCAGTCCTTGTTTTGTTATTGTTCACAGCATAGCAACCAATTGCCTGAATGAAACATTATCACAGGCAGAGAAGCAACAATGACCTTGCAAAACGATGCAAGTCGAAACTCCCTGACCTCAAAAACATCCATCACAGTTAGTGCGCGGAAAATGTACTTTCTTAAAAGCAGACTTCCGAAGGTTCCTGGATTTACACAGCATGGAAGATGCTGAACGTCAGATACAGAGTGAGTACTGGAGTCCTACAAGCAGCAATGAGGTAAATGTGCAGGCTTTGAGCTTCAGGTAGTATTCTGGACGGATCAATATCAGGCAACACACCATCTCCTCCTCTTCCTTTGGCATTGCTGGGGATTGCCTGCAGAGGGTTTTAGCAGCCCCATCACGGATACAAGCCTTCACACCATGGAGGCCATCTTTAAAAACAGCATCCACTGTGAGGACTCTCACCATCAGGAACATGCCCTCTTCCCGTCACTACCGTCATGGAGGGGACACAGGAGCATGAAGGCGAAGCGTCAACATTTTACAAACAGCTTCTTTTCTGCCATCAGATGTCTACCACACATTTCTTTTTTTTGCGCTATTTATTTATTTCTCTAATTTGTTTATCTATTTACTTACTTCCTATTTACTTGTTACTTATTTATTGTGCTGAACTGCTGCTGCAAAACAACAAATTTCACATCACTTTAGTCAGTCATAAGAAACTTGATTATGGGTAGTACTAAGCTGTGACAAAGTCTGTTCACAATCTCTCACCGGGGATAACGGTGGAAGCCGAAAGATTAGTGGAGTTTAAAAGGCTTTTAGACAGACACACAAATATGAAGGGAATGGAGATAAATGGATGATGTACAGGAGGAGGACAGTATAAACTGACATCAAGATTGGCACAACATGGTGGGCCGAATGGCCTTTCTTGCTCTATGTTTAAGGTGGTTAAACTTGGGAATTCCCTTCACTGGAAAGTCAGTGACCAAGTGCATTTAAAACAGATCTTGGCAGATTTCTGACTACTACGGGCATCAAGGAATGTGAAGGTTGACAGGAAAATGAAACCGAGATTGAGCAGGAAAATGTAACTGAGATAGCACGTCAGATATGAATTTGGTATCACTTTATATTGTCAAATGTACCAAGATACAATGAAAAGGTTGTCCTGCATCCAGTTCATACAGATCAGATCATTACACAGAGCATTAAGGTAGAACGAAGGGAAACAGTAACAGAACCAGAATAAGGTGTAACAATTACAGAGAAAGTGCAGTGCAGGTAGACAAAAAGTTGCAGGATATGGGCAACACTGCAGCATTGCAGATAGTGCAATCGATTTACAACGTCAGCAATGATTGATTCCCGCCACTCCTCGAGTTTCCTCCAAATGCTCTGGTTTCCTCCCACATTCCAAAGACGTACTGGTTAGAGTTAGAAAGCTCTGGGCATGCGAGCCTGGCACAGCAAGTGTGGCGACATTTGCAAGCTGCCCCAGCACACTGCGAAAACAATGACGCAGGTGATGCATTTCACTGCGCCTTTCGGTGTACGTGTGACAAGTAAAGCTAATTTTCTCTCTTTAAAACAAGATAGATTGTGAGGGCAATAGCTCATCTTATCATACTAGGGAATTTTTCAATAATCTTAAAACAGCAGGGTAGAATCTGCCCTTGAGCCTGTTATATGCTCTTTTTCTATTTTTTGCCTAATGGACGAGGAAGGAATTGAGAATAATCAGGGAATGGCAAAGCAGGCTCAAGGGAATTTATGGCTTACATATGCTCCTATTTCTTATGCACCTACCCTTTGATGTCCTTCAACTTCCTTTTTACCAAGACACCCTGATGCCATACTCGGTCAAATGCTGCCTTGATGTAATGTGGAGTCACGCCCTCTTCACCTCCGGAATCCAGCCCTTTGCTCCGTGCAACAGGGTCCGCGCTCTGCTCCTGGAGCCGAGTAATATGCAACCCTTTTGTCTGTGTTCAAGTACCATGAATTGTTTAATGGTTTGAAATTTGACCTTTGCAAACCGACTTTCTTAAACCTGTCACAGCAACATCAATGAGAGCATGCATGCTGAGTTCAAGTCAGTACAGTCTGGTGGGAGCCCCACCCCACCCTACCCTACTGTACACACAAAGCACCATCAGTTCTATTGTCTAGATTAATCCTCAGATTCACCACTAGAACCACCAAGAGAGACTAAAGAGCAACAGCAGTGGTCAAGAACTCTGCTCAAGGAAAAGGCAACAAATAAATATTTGGCATAACTCTTTCCTTCAACCTTCCTTCCTGGTTGCTTAGAAGAATCCAGGCCAATATTTTAGAATATTATCAAAGGAGTATTAGAGATATGTTTCAACCATCAAGACACTGGCTAAGAACTCATCCATTAAAAGACTCTAAAGTATATAGAACACCCAACTGTGCTGTGGCTATATTTACTCAACAATGAACTTCCTATAAAAATAATTACAGTAAACCTCCAATAATATGGCACACTGGAGTCTTGGTTAGTGTTGGATCAGCAAGTTCTCCATACTATTGGACGTTAAACCAAATGTTAATACTTAATATATTTATAATTCAATTTTTTAAGATGAGACACAGTACTTAATAGGTGACAGGGAGGAGATACATCTCTGCCAAAGGAAGTGTAAGGTGTTCCTTCCCTCTGCTGGCCTGCCAGTCACCCTTGGGCAAGGTATAGCACCTGCTTAGCACCCCCACCCCAATCAGGGTCACATGGAGCCTTGGGGGCCGCTGGTACATATCACAAGTCCTGGTTATGCGACCACTGACGCCAGGCAGACAATCTCTGAAGAGTACTGATAATAGCTGCTTGGATCACCTGTCTTGTAATGACACTGCCCAGAAGAAGGCAATGGCAAACCACACGAGTGAATCTGCAGATGCTGGAAATAAATAAAGACACAAAATGCTGGCAGAACTCAGCAGGCCAGACAGCATCTATGGGAGGAAGTAGTGACGACGTTTCGGGCCAAGACCCTTCATCAGGAGTAAAGTAACATGGGATGGTCGAGGGGGGATAAGAAGTGGGGGGAGGGATGAAGTAGAGAGCTGGGAAGTGATAGGCTGGAGGGCAATGAGCTAGGGGGAAGGTGGAGAATTATGGGAAATAAAAGAGAAAGAAAGGTAGGGCTGGGGGGAGATTATAGTGAGGGGGGAAAAGAGAGAGAAAGAGAGCCAGACTGAAATAATAGATAGGGATGGGGGTAAGGGGGGGCAAGGGTATCAACGGAGGCCTGTGAGTTGGATGTTCATGCCGGCAGGTAGGAGGCTACCTAGGCGGGAGATAAGGTATTGCTCCATCGACCTGCGTGTGGCCTCATCTTGACGGTAGAGGAGGCCATGGACAGACATGTCGCAGTGGGAGTGGTCTGTGGAATTGAAGTGTGTGGCCACAGGGAGATCCCGCCACTACTGGAGGACCGAGCGCCGGTGTTCGGCGAAACGGTCTCCCAGTCTGCGGTGGGTCTCCCCAATGTATAAATGGCCACATCGGGAGCACCAGATACAGTATATCACCCCAGTTGACTCGCAGGTGAAGTGGTGCCTCACCTGAAAGGACTGTCTGGGGCCTGGGATGGTGGTGAGGGAAGAAGTGTGGGGGCAGGTGTAGCACTTCTTCCGTTTGCAGGGATAAGTGCCCGGAGGGAGGTCGGTGGGGAGGGATGGGGGGGATGAATGGACAAGGGAGTCGCGTAGGGAGCGATCCCTGCAGAAAGCCAAGAGTGGGGGGGGGGGGGGGAGATGTGGCTGGTGGTGGGATCACGTAGGAGGTGGAGGAAGTTACGGAGGATTATACGTTGGATCTGTAGGTGATAGGTGAGGACCAGGGGGACTCTATCCCTGGTGGGCTGGCGGGGGGATGGGGTGAGGGCAGAGGTGAAAACCACTTCTGCAGAAAGAATTGCCAAGAACAATCATGGTCATGGCACATACAACTCGACACATAATGACGTTGATGAAAGTATTGAAGCATAGCGTTAGAATAGAAGGATTTCCCTTTAGAACAGAGACGAGGAGGGATTTCTTTAGAGAGTGGTGAATCTATATAATTCATTACTACAGATATCTGTAGAGGCCAAGTCATTGGGATTATTTCAACCATTAGAGCAGCATTAGACCATTTGGTCTTCCTTAACATTCCATCATAGCTGATTTATTATCCCTCTCAACCTCATTCTCTTGCTTTCTCCCCATAACCTTTGACACTTACTAATCAAGAACCCATCAACCTCCAATTTTAAAGGACAGGTTGATAGGTTCTTGATTAGTAAGGGTAGCAAAGGATATGGGGGGAGAAAGGGATTGAGAAGCAAAATAAGTAATGGTGATCGGATGGTGAAGCAGAGATGTTGGGCTGAATGCTTCTCCTATGACATGTGATTTTATAATAGATTTCCCCGGCAATTGGTAATTGATTTATTATTGTCAGCAGTATCCAGATGCAGGGAAAACCTACTACTTGGTTGCCAAGCAGACAGATCATTACATACATAAATATATCTGGCTAGTGAGAAGGAAAACCGAATGTTGAATAAATTGTTACAGTTGCAGAGAAAGATTATTCCAGGTAAACAATAAGATGGAAAGGGCTACCATGAACCTGGTGAGTTAGGAAACCACCCCCCACCATCTCTAACCTCACTTTCCTTTCCAAATTTCTTAACGCTTTCCGGCTATTAGCATCAAGGTGCAAGTCAGCACTGGTGAAATACGGCGACGCGGTGCAGGCAGCTTACAAAACTTCCAAATATACCTCTCCTGAACTACTCTCACCGCAATCTGCAGTCTGTAAATTCCCTTTAAGTAACGTATTTCCCAACCATCTTAACGAACTAGCAATTTTATGATCTTCTGAAGGACTGTGCAGATGTTACTCTCAAGAGTGCAGGTTTGACACCTGTAGGTGGATGAAGGTACATCGCCATGGCCAAAAGAGAGGAAGGAGGGGAGGACTCCAAGTCAGAATAAAATGAAGAGGCAGGAAATTTCCTCTACCCAGCACCTTGGTGGTAGAATCTCAGATGTAATGCGAGAACAGACAGGACCGAGATACACCAGCTGGTTGAGTAATGTCACAGCCTTTCAAGCCCTGGATGAACCACAGTTTACTGAGGGCCAGATTGGAGGCATTCAGGTCTGGCAACCAAGTAAAATACAAAGTCCCAGTACAATCTCCAGAAAGTCATCTCACATGCAAAGTGGCAACTCGAGACCAAACCAGAATCACTGAAGGATGTTCAACAGCTATGACAAGGCTTGGATGCTATCACATCCTACAAAGTGAAGCCAAGCAACACAGGAGACAATAAGGCTTCACTCCCAGATGATCTCAATGCCTTGTATGTTCACTTTGACCATCAAAACATGCAGGCACCTTTACGAACTCCCACAGCTTCCAACGATCCTGTGGTTTCAGTCACTGAGGCCCACATGACAGCATCCTCAGGAGGGTGAATCCACGAAAATCATCTGGTCCAGATGGAGTACCTGGCTGAGTAACTAAAGACCTGTGCTGATCAACTGAGTGCTCGCTGATATCTTCATCCTTCCACTTTGGCAGTCTGAGGTAGCACCTGCTTCAAGCAGGTTTCAATGATACCTGTGCCTATGAAGAACATGGTAACCTGCCTTAATGACTATCCTCCAGCAGCACTTATACCCACTGTGATGAAGTGCTTTGAGAGCTTGGTGATGAAATGTATCAACTCCTGCCTGGGAAATGACTTGGATCCATTCCAATTTGCCTTCCGTCAATACAGGTCAATGCAAGATGCCATTTCATTGGCTCTTCACTCAACCCTGGAAGATCTGGACTGCAAAGGTGCATACATCAGGATGTTCTTCATTGACTACAACTCGGCAATCAATGCTATCATCCTCTCAAAACTAATCAATAAGCTTCAAGACCTTGGTTTCAACACTTCCTTGTGCAGCTGGATCCATCTTTCCCTCACTTGCAGACCCCAATCAGTTCGAATTGGCAACATCTCCTCCACGATCTCCGTCGGCGCAGGTGCACCACTAGCCCTATGCTCTGCTTGATTATACTTAATGACTGTGAGGCTAAGCACAGCTCTAATGCAATATTTAAGTTTGCTGACAACACCACAGTAGTAGGCCGAATTAAGGGTGCTGATGAATCAACACGTAGGAAGGAGATTGAAGACCTGGCTGAGTGGTGCCACAACAACAACCTCTCAGCATCAGCAAGATCAAGGAGCTTTTAATTGGCTTTAGAAGGAGGAAACTGGAGATCCATGAGCCAGTCCTCAGCAAGGAATCAGAGGTGGAGAGGGTCAGCAACTTTAAATTCCTCAGTGTTATAATTTCAGAGGATCTGTCCTGGGCCCAGCATGCAAATGCCATTACGAAGAAAGCACTTCAGTTAGAAGTTTGTGAAGATTTGGCATGTCATCTAAAATCCTGACAAACTTCTATAGATGTGTGATGGAGAGTATATTCACTGGTTGCATCAATGGCCTGGTATGGAAACACCAATGCCCTTGAAAGTAAAAGCTTCAAAAAGCAGTGGATTTGATGACCCAGTCTATTGTGGGTAAAGCCCATCCTATCATTGAGAACATCTAGACAAGCACTGTCACAGAAGAGCAGCATCCATTAAAGACACCCACCATCCAGGCCATGTTCTCTTTTCGCTTCTACCATCAGAAAGAAGGTACAGGAGCCTCAGGACCCACACTACCAGGTTCAGGAAAAGTTATTATGCCTCAACCATCAGTCTCTTGCACCAGAGGGGATAACTTCACTCACCCCATCATTGAAAGGTTCCCACAAACCATAAACTCACTATCAAGAACTCCACATCCCATATTCTAATTATGATTTGCAAATTTATTTATTATTTCTTTTTTCCCCACTTTCTTTTTGTATTTTCAGAGTTTATTGTCTTTTGCACTTTGGTTGTCTGTTCTGTTGAGTGCAGTGTTTCATTGCTTCTAATGTGTTTCTTGTTCCTGTGAATGCCCACAAGAAAATGAATCTCACAGTTGTTTCTATGACACATACAGTACTGTGCAAGGGTCTTAGGCACACATATCTAGCTAGGGTGCATAAGACTTTTGCACAGTACTATATGTACTTTGATAATAAATTTACTAAGAAACTTTGAGAAGTTGATGCTCTCCTGGCAGAGCAAGATGTCTGTAAAAAAAATGCTGCAGATTGTCACAGTCCATGCTGCAGGAGTATGTACTCAGAGATGCACTGAATCTTGTGTCTCAAAGGGTCTGTGAGGAAGGACCTCAGTATGGGCTCCTTCTGCTACCACACATGGAAGGGCTGAGTCGGGTGAGACTCAGAACATACAACTTAACAGCACAAAGCAGGCCTTTTGGTGCGGACCTTTTAACACTATTCTACAATCAACTTAGCCCATTCCCTTCTACAATACCTTCCATTTTTCTATTCCTGTGCCTATCTAAGACTCTTAAATGTCCCTAATGTATCTGCCTCTACCACCAACCCCCAGCAGTGCATTCCAGGCACCCCTCCATTCTCTATAAAACCTACCTCTAACAGAGTCAAAGAGCACTACAGCACAGAAACAAGCCCTTTGGCCCACCTAATCAGAGCCAAACATCTCCACCATACTTTACTCAACTTAAAAGGATGTCCACTAGTTTTGCCTATTGCCACCCTTGGAAAAGTGTGCAGGCCGTGCACTCAAATCTATGCTTCTTATAATGACAACATTTTAGAGACCTTTGGACAGGTTCATGTATAGGAAGGGATATGCAGACAAATGGGGCTAACTCAGTGAGGCATTTACATGGTACGCTGCCACAAGAAAGAGGCATCCATCATCAAAGGCTGTCACCATCCAGACCATGCGCTCTTCTCACTACCACCAGTGGGCAGAAAATACAGGAGCCTTAGGTCCCACACCACCAGTTTCAGGAACCTACAACCATCAGGCTCCTGAACCAGCTTGGATAACTTCACTCAGCACAACTCTAAGCTGATTCTATGACCTTCAGACTCACTTCCAAGGACTCTTTACAACTCAGGTCTCAGTATTGTTTCTAGTTATAGTGTCTTCTTTTGCACATTAGTTATTTCAGTCTTTGTTTAGTTTTTCATAAAATTCTATTGTATCTCCTTTCTTCTGTAAATGCCTGCAAGAAATTGAATCTCAAGGTAGTATATGGTAACTGGTATATGGTAGCATATACTTCAATAATAAATTTTACTTTAAACTTTGAACTTGGTCAGCATGAAGTAGCTGGGCCAAAGGGCTGTCACTCTGTGATCTTGCCAAATGGCTGTTTCTATGACAGCAATTTTCAGTCAGAAGATCTATTATGGCAAGGACTTCTTTAAGAATTCCCAGTCACAGGGTACAGATACTTTCAGATGAGAAACATGGAAATATTTGAAGGAGTCCTGTTTGATGACTCCCACACACTGACTGCCAGTTTTCCTTAGTTTTATCCAGAGATCAAAGTAACCAGAATTTACTGATCTGTCATGCAATTGGGTTGAATCCAAAATCTCTGCCAATTAGATTTCAATGAATAGCTTGCAAAGAAAAACAAGTTAAACTTGCAAAAGAATCATTCATAACCTGGAAACAAACATTTACGTTTTCCAGTTTGAGAAACAAAGTAAGTGCAAAACTCAAATATTCTTTTATTGTTACACAACTTGTTTCACCAGCATCCCTTCACAGTTCAAGATATATAGCAAAGAAACAGGCCCCTCAGCCCATCTAATCCATGTTGACCATCAACTGTGTAGATTCTTCTGGGTGTACCTGTTTCACTTTCCAAAAATGTACGTGTTAGGATTAGTAGCTTGTGGGCTGCTCCCAGCATGACCCTCAGACTGTGTTGGTCTTTGACACAAACTGTAGTTTCTCTGTGTGTTTTGTTGTACATGTGATAAATAAAGCTTATTTTGGCTGCACTAATCTACACCAATCTAATTTGATTCAAACGTTGTCTCATTTTTACTATGTACTGTACCAGCAGTTATGGTTGAAATGACAATAAAAGTGACTTGACTTGAACCTCACCGGATTCTACCACTCACCTACACACTCTGATGAAATGGCCACTTAATTTCAGAGGAAAGTGATTACACTCAGTCTTGCTGGAGATGCTTTTTGCCCAACACTTGTCGATTGCAAATGTTACTTCCCATTTACTAAGCCATGCATGAACATTGCCCAAAGACTAATGTGGCACATCAAGAATCTAAATTTCGTCTCAACAAATGGAATTGCCATTATATAATTATGAAGTTACAAGGCAGCCAGGACTAAACACAATACTCGGAGCACTATAGAAACATAGAAAACCTAAAGCACAATACAGGCCCTTTGGCCCACAAAGCTGTGCCAAACATGTCCTTACCTTAGAACTACCTAGGCTTACCCATAGCCCTCTATTTTTCTAAGCTCCATGTACCCATCCAGGAGTCTCTTAAAAGACCCTATCGTTTCCACCTCCACTCTCTGTGTAAAAAACTTACCCCTGACATCTCCTATTATAGATAGGATGTGGAATCTTTATAGAGAGAGCTGCGGAGATTTACCAGAATACTGCCTGGATTAGAGACAATGTCTTATGAAGATGGATGGAGCAAGCTAGGGCTTTTCGCTTTGGAGCAAAGGAGGATAAAAGGTGACTTGATAGAGGTGTACAAGACAATAGAGGGATAGACAGAGATGCTTTCACGGGGTGGAAATGGCTAATATGAAGAGGCACAATATTAAGGTGACTGGAGAAAAGCATGTGGGGGGTTAGCAGAGGCAGATACAGTAGGGATATGCAAGGGGCATTTAGGCACATGGATGAACAAAAGTGGAGGGAAAGAAGAGTTAGATTGAGCTCAGAGGAGGTTTAAAAAGTCTGTACTGTTCTATGTTCATTGTAAAAATAATGTATCATGACCCAAATGATCAGATTATGAGAAGCTAGGTGTCTTGGTAAATTCAATTTCACATCAGACAAGAGACTACATCCAAGATGCTCTATTCCATGGATTTAAATACAGAACACAGTAATCTGTTATTCTAAGGCAAGAATGCATAAAGGCATCCATCAGTTTTGCATAACTGCTTGTTCATACAAAACCCCAACAACTATTTAAACTTGTCCAAATTAGAAGCATTGACAGAAGTTAGGTCAGTGAGTCAAGTCACACCCAGCTTCTGGATCAGGAGGATGTGGTTTCAAGCACAACATCACAACTTAAGAGAGACAAAAGATTCTGCAAATGCTGGGAAACTCAAAATTTCAAGATTCAAAATAACTTATCGCGTGTACGCTGAAACACAGCGAAACGCAATGTTTGTGTTAACAACACGCACAAAGTGTTGGTGAAACTCAGCAAGTCAGGCAGAATCTAAGGAGGAGGCTGAACAGTCACGTTTCAAGCCAAGACCAGTCTGTTGCTCAGAAAGAAAAAGAAAATTCCATTCAAGTTAGTATTGCTGATGAGTATTTTGTATCCAGAGATAAAAGATTACAGATTAGTGTTATTTGTCACTTGTACATTGAAACCTACAGTGAAATATGTTGCCAGTGTACAATGCTTCCTCAGTCAACATCTTCCAGATAGTCCATCAAACTGTTTATTTCACTCCTCCTGCGTCTACCTTTTCTCTTAAATGTATTTCTGGGACTGTTAAAGCCTGCGATTTACAGTTTGGAGATCGATTGAGTGATTTAGCACTTTGCTGTCTCCAAGAAGATTTCAGGAAGCGAACATGAGTGGCTTTGAAGTGAAAAAGCTTAGAGACAGAGCACAAACCTGTGATTGACTCCAATTCACTGATCAAAGCATCCATTAAATGGCCTATTAAAGCATCAAGGAAGATTGAAGCATTGAGGTGAATGCTGAAGGCGAGCGAGGATTCAGAGCCGACTACCTGTCTCTTTATTGCCGCTGTGACGGATCTCTCTGCTACTGGAGAAGGAATCTGTGAGGTGGCCGCCTACCGCTCACTGCTCTGGAGGGGAGGCCTCTGTTTTCAAGTGATATCTCTCAATGCTGTCAGATCAACGGAGAAGCTACCTCAACTAAGTACTCCTGCCCCACCTGGTCCACGTTCACATCTACAAGAGGACTACATTACTTTACCAAAGTGCCAAGGATATTCAGATGTGTTAGTAATAGTTGACAAATTTCCAAGATGGGTGGAAGCTATCCCAGCAATAAAAAAAACTATTGCCCCACACACACAATCAAAACTCTGATGCAGGACTATATTTTTAGATGGGAATTGCCTTGCCACAGTGACTCTGACAGGGAACACATTTCAATGGAAATGTTTGTCAAGAGTTATGTCGACTGATGAAATGGTCTTTTCACTGCCCACATCACCCAGAGTCATCAGGCCAAGCTGAAAGAATGAACTGCATCATTAAACAACGGCTGACTAACTATCACGAGGAAGGCGCACTATGGCCTACAGCTCTTCCTTTGATATTACGCAGCATCAGGGCAAACCCCAGAGAAGAAAACAAAACCTGAGTCCATTTGAAGTGGTGACAGGTTGACCTATGTCACCGCCGGGAGCTCTCGATCTCAGATGCATACTCTGTCAGATAGTCAGTTGATTATTGTGCTAAACTAACACAAGCTATCCAGTCTGTCACTCAACAGGTTTCTGCTCAGAGTGGTCCATCGGAAGGAGGACACAACCTGATTCCTGGCAAGTGGGTCCTGGTCACAAAACTGAATGAGGAACCTCTGGGAGCTCAGTGGGAAGGTCCTTACCAAGTACTGTTAATTACTAATTCAGCAGTTAAAGTAGAAGGTAGGAATAAGTGGATACACGCCAGCCACTGCAAACGAGCTAAAATAACTCCAGATTAAGACAAGTACATACTGTGGGAACACTTCCAACACGAATATAATTATTGTACATTATTATCATAATCCACATTTTTGTGTTTGTTTAAAAGCAATTATTACCAGAATAGCTCAAATTCATAAGCATTCCAAGTGTATTCAATCATGATGCAGAACTATAAATGGTTTAAGCAGTGTTTTGTGATTATTCTGTATTATAGATAATTCTGCCTCTGAATTTTCAGATGTGATTCTGCAGGGTCTCGTATAGAATCAAAAGTGGGGGACTATTGGAAACCACTGTCCCTTCTTCAACAATATGTTTATTAAGATTTTTGACAAACTCTTGTGTTTTTCCACAGTCCCTGCCAGAAAGTGGTCTAGCAGCAAAGCTAATGGTTTTTCACCTTCCTCATTTTTCATTGGCTAAGTATTAGCACATTATCCACATAATGCAATTGTTTTAATTATACAGCCTATGAATTAATTCATTCCCATGTAAGGCATTTCTTCTATCTTACCCATAAAAGTGATTTATTTTTCAGAAGCGCCATCTCTGTCTTACACCCTTGACATTACTTCCCCTCTTAGCATTGTTTCTCAGCTCTTTATTTAGTTTGTTCAGTATTTGTACGTTTGTTCATACTCTAAAATAAACTGAAATCTTGGAATTAAGACTGCTTGCCATTTTTGACTCCCAGAAAAACCCCCATGTTCAGAAATTAAACAGAGATCCAACACTACTAAGCCCAGTGAAACCATTTCTACTGACCAGAGAAGAAGCCAAGGCAGGTTATTGGTGCCCTAAAACCTAAGGCAATCCCACGTTGAGTTCAACGCTGACTGGCAACTCCTGCGATACTGTTGATATCAAACTGTATTGGTCTCTGCCGATTCTTTGGATTCATCAGCTGCGTGGAGAGGGGTAGCTGGCTGCATGGGCAACAGCTTGCTCTCCATATCATACAGCCCTGGCTTGCGTCTCATGTGGACAGCTGGGATATAATATTCATTGTCGACCCTGCGTGTCGGAGGGCCTCTAACAGAAATACCAGCATGTATTTACATTATAAAAAGTGGTTTACAGTTCAATGAAGGAAACAAACACTAGGTCAGACTTCAGACCTGTTGCCTTGACTTCGCACGTGATGAAGACCATGGAGCGGCTGATAATACAGAATCTGAGGCCACAAACCAGGCACGCCCAGGATCCCCTTCAGTTTGCGTATAAGGAGAAGGTGGGAGTAGAGGATGCTATCACGTATTTGCTGCACAAATCACTCTCTCACCTAGATGGGGTCAGTTGTGCTGTGAGGATTACATTCCTTGACTTCTCTAGTGCCTTTAACACCATCCAGCCCAAGATCTTAAGGCACAAACTAACGGAGTAGACTCTCACATGGTGGATTGGATAGTGGACTACTTGACAGATAGACCTCAGTATGTGCGGTTGGGAGACTGTAGGTCTGACACGGTGGTCAGCAGCACAGGAGCGCTGCAGGGAACCGTACTCTCTCCGGTCCTGTTCACCCTGTACACATCAGATTTCCAATATAACTCGGAGTCCTGCCATGTGCAGAAGTTCGCTGATGACACGGCCATAGTGGGGTGTGTCAGGAATGGACAGGCGGAGGAGTATAGGAAACTGATACAGGACTTTGTGATATGGTGCAACTCAAACTACCTGCGTCTCAATATCACCAAGACCAAGGAGATGGTGGTGGACTTTAGGAGATCTAGGCCTCATATGGAGCCAGTGATCATTAATGGAGAATGTGTGGAGCAGGTTAAGACCTACAAGTATCTGGGAGTACAGTTAGACGAGAAGCTAGACTGGACTGCCAACATAGATGCCTTGTGCAGGAAGGCACAGAGTCGACTGTACTTCCTTAGAAGGTTGGCGTCATTCAATGTCTGTAGTGAGATGCTGAAGATGTTCTATAGGTCAGTTGTGGAGAGCGCCCTCTTCTTTGTGGTGGCGTGTTGGGGAGGAAGTATTAAGAAGAGGGACGCCTCACGTCTTAATAAGCTGGTAAGGAAGGCGGGCTCTGTCGTGGGCAAAGTACTGGAGAGTTTAACATCGGTAGCTGAGCAAAGGGCTACCTATAACATCGGTAGCTGAATAGGCTACGGTCAATTATGGAAAACTCTGAACATCCTCTACATAGCACCATCCAGAGACAGAGAAGCAGTTTCAGCGACAGGTTACTATCGATGCAATGCTCCTCAGACAGGATGAAGAGGTCAATACTCCCCAATGCCATTAGGCTTTACAATTCAACCGCCAGGACTTAAGAACTTTTTAAAAGCTATTATTAATGCTTTTTGAGATAGTGATTTAGATGCATATCATATTTTTTACTGAGTTAAGTATTGTATGTAATTAGTTTTGCTACAACAAGTGTATGGGACATTGGAAAAAAAGTTGAATTTCCCCATGGGGATGAATAAAGTATCTATCTATTTATCTATCTATCTATCTAGTGGAACACAAGCTGCCAAGTCCCTGAAGCTGGAGTGCAGGCTGTGGAATCACTTCAGTGCTGAGATAGTGAAGCCAGTTCAGGATCCTGATAACTGCAGGGCAACAACTGCTCCTGAACTTGGCGGCGTCTGACCCAAGACTCCTGCACCTCCTGCCCAATGGTAGCAGTAAGAGGAGAGGCAGAGGGAGTCAAACGCAGGCAGACGGGATGGGCTCAGGTGCAGGATCTGTCAAGATAACGTGCAAGTTTATTTCGCCTTTGAATTAAATTTTAATTTGTGGTAGTTGATCAGTGCAGGAAAAGGTGAACTTGGAGGGGTTAACATAGCTGCGAGCCAGCCTGGAAACACACACTGAGCTGGACTCTTCCCCTAAACTTACTCTATTCATTCAGAGGCAAGGAACGGCAGCAAGAACCCATTAATCACACAGTCAAGTTTGTGTATGTACTGATTGACATGACCTATAATCAGCTTGTACAGCTTGCCCAGAAAGACCTTCCAGCAGCACCAGACGGCTCTGAAAATTTGCCAAGACCTGCATCAGGGTGTAAACAAGTTTACTTCAGGGTCTGGCAAAAACAGTCTGAGGCCAATGTGTGGGTCTGCCCCACCACAGAGGAATCAGACTGTCAGATCCTCGCCCTGCAGAGCCGGGTGAGAGATACTGCGACACCCTGATGCTATGGCAACTTCCACTGACTGTTGTAACTATAGACACGGAGAGAGAGAGACTGTGAAACAATGAATCACGTCAGTAGGTTGAGAAATGATCACAAGCACATTGCAATTCATTATGTCGAGGAAACCACTCCAAACAGCTTCAAAAACATTCTTGAGGAAACTCAGATCGAAGGATTACGGAATAAAGTAGAGAATAATCTGTATTACTTCAAACCTGTCAAGTCAAGTCAACTTTTATTGTCATTTTGACCATAACTGCTGGTACAGTGCATAGTAAAAATGAGACAACTTTTTTCAGGACCATGGTTTATATGACACAGTACGAAAACTAGACTGAACTACGTAATAATAAAAAAAAACACAGAGAAAGCTATACTAGACAACAGACCTACACTGGACTGCATAAAGTGCACAAAACAGTTTCAGCATTACAATAAATAATAAACAGGACAGTAGGGCAAGGTGTCAGTCCAGGCTTCGGGTATTGAGGAGTCTGATAGCTTGGGGGAAGAAACTGTTATATAGTCTGGTTGTAAGAGCCCGAATGCTTCAGAGCCTTTTCCCAGACGGCAGGAGGACTAATCACCAGAGGTGATGAATCTAAGCACCTCCAAAGTTCAAAGCAGATTTATATAAATACATAGAGGTCACAATATACTAGTGGGAGAATCACTTTCTTACATTCACAGTAAAACAAAGAAATACAATAGAATCAATGAAAAACTACACACAAAGACTGGCAAACAGCCAATGTGTAAATGCCAAACTTCAAATTTAAAAATAAATAAATAATACAAAGCACGTGAGTCTTTGAAAGTGAGTCCATAGGCTGTGGAATCAGTTCAGAGTTGCTGGGTGAGGTTAAATCTGGTTCAGGAGCCTGATAGTTGAAGGGTGCTGTGGGACCTCCTTCCCGAGAGCAGCACCGAGAAGATATCATGGCCTAGACTGTGGGGGCCTTTGATAATGAACGCTGCGTTTTGTGGCAGTGCTCAACGGTGGGCCAAGACCTGCATCAGGGTGTGAACACGTTTACTCCAGGGCCAGTGTGCGGGTCTGCCCCAACGTAGAGGGATCAGACCGCAGATCCTTGCTCTGCAGAGCCGGGTGAGAGATAGGTATCCAAGTACCTCCAGGAAGTAAACAAGCTCTTGTCCTGGTGCTTGGAGCTTGGAGCAACAACTTGGAGCTGAATGTCCTCCAAACCATGAAGATGCTTATCAACTTCAGGAGAAGCGTGTCTAATCTCCACCCACTCATCATCAACACCTCTACAGTTGGCACCATTTCAGCATTCAGGTTGCTAAACATCATTATTTTGCAGTACGTCCCATGTGGAAGAACCACTTCTCCTTCGTAAACAAAAAGACTTAGCAGGGGAGGTAATGCTTGTGGCAGTTGAGAGAATTCCATCTTCCCCAGAACATACTGGTGTAATTCCTCTCTGTCATCACAGAGAGCATCCTCACATCAGCCATTACTGTCCGGTTTGGGGCAGCATCCTCTCTCAATATACAGAAGCTACAATGAACTGTCAGGTCAGCAGAAAAGGTCATTGGCTGCAGCCCTCCATCACTGCAGGAATTGTATATGTTCAGGACAGAGAAGCAGGCAGGAAAAACCATTGCGGAAACTACCCACCCCGCAATCTGCCTTTTCCAAAAGCTCCCTTCTAGAAAGCACTAAAGAGCTATTAAAACAAAAACCATACCATTTCCCCAATTTGATCAACCACTCTAGTTAGCCCCCTACCTCATTCTATTTCCTCTGTTACTGCACTGAAAACACGTTAAACCACTTTTTATAATGTTTGTATTTCTATATTTATACACATTTTATTCCGAATCTATACTTCAACCTCCGACTTTATTTTCCATACAACTGAATGCTGTATTTTGTTGCATGTCCCACCAGCACACCACAACAAACATTCAAGAGGCACTTGGACAGGCACATGGAGATGAAGGCTTGGAAAGGCTATGGGCCAAACACGGGAACTGGGACCAGCAGGGAGGATCCTCAGTTCAGGATGGACTGGTGGGGCCGAGGAACTGGTCTCCGTGTTGTAGTACTGCACTCTGCTCTACTCCAGATCATCTTGTGAAATAGGGGCACAGGGTACTCAATTCCAAGCTGCATTTTCTTATTATAGTTGCTTTTGATTAAATACATTTTGCAACCTTCCCTCTGGTCAGATTCTGGCTCAGAATCAGTTTTATTGTCACAGACATGTCACAAAATTTATCGTTCTGCGGCAGCAGTACATTGCAATACATTAGACAATAAGCAATAGGAGCTGCATTAGGCCATTGGGCCCATCGAATCTGCTCCACTATTCCATCATGGCTGATTTATTATCCCTCTCAACACCATTCTCCTGCTTCCTCCCCATAACCTTTGCCACCCTCACATTTGTCTGAATGCCAGCAAGTATAGTCCCTGGCCGTTCAATCTCTCCTCACAGGTTTTTAAATTTCTATTGAAATACAGTGCAAAGCAAGTTCTACCAGCCCTTCGAGCTGTGCTGCCCAGCAACCCCCAATTTAACACTAGCCTAATCACGGGGCAATTCAAAATGACCAATTAAACTATCAGCCAATACACCTGGGAGGAAACCGGAGCACCCGGAGGAAACCCACACGGTCACGGGGAGAACGTACAAACTCCTCACAGGCGGCTGCAGGAATTGAACCTGGGTCGCCGGCACTATAAAGTGTTGTGCTAACCACTACGGTACTGTGCTGCCCATTGAGGTTAACCCCCTCATCTCCGGAATCCTCCTCTGCACCACCTCCAGAGCTAGTCCAGTAACTTCATCCAGTAATCCTTCCTCTAGTAACGAGTAGAACTGCACGCAGTACTCCAGGTGCGGCCTCACCAGTATCCTGCGCAGTTGCAGCACAACCTCCCTGCTCCTAAATTCAATCTCTCTAGCAATGAAGGCCAATATTCCATGTGCCTCTTGGATAATCCCTTTCGTGCTGAGACTGGATCTGACTGAATGGCACAGTTAGTTCGAGGGACCGGCTGGCTGACTCCAGCAGCTGTGAAGTGCACTGGAAAACCACTACTTGACAGGTGCTAAACAATTGCAAGTTTACGTTGCAGGAACCACCAATAGAAACCAGTATGCTTCAAAAGCAGAAATGGAATGCCAAACATCAGTAATTGTACCTGTGACTACGTTTAGCAGGTCACCTAACAATTAGACTTGGGTTCATTGTGTTTGAATTTATATGGAATCGGTATTATTGGTGTAACATTTCAGTTGACAAACGTTTTGGGTAATGAAATTGCGTCTGACACACCTACAACATACTTGGCCCATTTTTATTGCACCTTTATCAAAGCTTGAGCAGGTACAGTCTCCAAAGCTGACATCGGCTAAATTTAAAACACTGAGATTCTGCAGATGCTGGAACCCCAGAGAAACACACACCCACAAAATGCTGGAGGAACTCAGCAGGTCAGGCAGCATCTCTGGAAATGAATAAAGAGTTGACATTTCGGGCTGAGGCCTTTCATCAGGACTCCTGCTCTTAACTTCGTTTGCCACTCCTCTTTCCTTTTCTGCCATGGTCCACTCCTCTTTCCTGTCAAACTTCTTCAGTCCTTCAACTTTTTCAGTGATCTGTTCCCAGCTTCTCACTTCATCCCCCCCCCAACCCCCCTCACCTGGTCTCACCTGTCACCGACCCACTTGAACTCCTCCCCTCCCTCACCTACTCTCACCTTCTCATACTGGCTTCTGCCCCCTTCCTTTCCTGACCTGCTGAGTTCCTCCAGCAGTCTTTGTGTATTACTGCAAATAAACTGATATTTGGAAGCATCACAAAAACAAATGGCGACAATAGCCCGTGGCCTGTCAAGTCACCAAAATTCTGAGGCGGGGGGGGGGGGGGGGGGAAGGAAGATACCAGAGTCTTGGTTAAAACTCCGAACTTCATCTAGATTCTCCTCATCATACACAGGTTCACCCCAAAAAATATCTTGGAAAGAAAGCTAAAAGCACTGATTTGTCATGACTGGGAGCTGCATCTGAGATTGAATTTCATATCCTGGATCCTTGGGCAAATCCTGGACAGTGGATCTTTTAGACTGAGAACTTGCATCCGGACTCAAGGATGCTGTTGAAGGGTCACGGTCCAAAACACTGTGTGCCCATATTTCCTCCATAGCCTGTGCCACTGAGTTCCTCCAGATTTATAGCCATCTGCAGTCTCTGTTGTGCCTCCCTGATACTAGAGTCAGAGGTATCAGTCAGATGAAAGGAAGACATACAAAACCTCCAGACAGGGGAGCAGAGAGTCTGAAAGAGGATCTGAAAGTGTAAACTTAAAATTAGGAACTGTGGCAAACACAACCTAGATACAGCAAAGCTGCTCTGATCTGGAATGCACTGCCTGAAGGCAAGATAGAAGCAGATGGCTACAACCTGTAAAAGGAAACCCAGTAAATAGTTAAAGGGGGCATGGTGCAGAACCTCAGGGAAAGAACAGAGGGTGGGACCAGCAAACAATCTGCTGGAGGAACTCAGCAGGACTATCAACATCTGTGGGTTTGAAATCAAACCAGGGCAGGACTCAGTCATGGAGTCACAGAGCACCACAGCAACGAAAAGGCCCTTCAGCCCATTGAGTCCATGCTGGACTGTTTTTCTGCCTAGTCCCATTGACCTGCACCTGGTCCATAGCTCTCCATACCCCTCCCATCCATGTACTTATCCAAACTTATCTTAAATGTTGCATTCAAACCCACATCCAATACCTCCACTGGCAGCTCACTCCACACTCTCACCACCTTCTGAGTGAAGAAGCTCCCCCTCTGGTTGCCCTTCACTTTCACTTACCCCAACCTCAGTGGGAAAAGCCTACTTGCATTTACTGAATCGATACACCTCAAAACTTTGTATACCACTATCTAATCTCCCCTCATTCTCCTACCCTCCAGGGTATAAATTCAACATTCCCCTATATCTTTGGTCCTCAACAACCTTGTAAATATTCTCGGTACTCTTTCAATCTTAGTGACGTTCTTCCTAATACTATGAATGGTGAGACACTAGGGAGAGCAATGGAACAGAAGAGACCTGGGTGTATAAGTGCATAACTCGATGAAAGTGGCAACTCAGGTAGACAGGGTGGTGAAAAAGGAATTTAACACACAGGCCTTCATCAGTCAGAGCAAGTATACAGGAGCTGGGACATTCTACTGCAGTTACTACTGAGGCCACACTTGGGGTACAGTTTTGGTCAGCCATGATTGAATGCCAAACATACTCAGCCTTAGTGACTGAATTCTGCTCCTAGATCCTGTGGTCTCGGTTAATATTCCAGCTGGGCTAAGGAACACATTACTGTGGATGGTCATTACAGGATTAGAGGCCCTGCTTGGAGAAGAACCCAGAGTCTATGCTAACAGAGTGTCACATTGTCCTATGCGTGCACTGAAGTGGTAACTGCATGTTCAGGTGCGTGATATTGAAGGAAGACCTTAACTCTTCCATTGAAATCTGGCTTCTCCCAGATTGCTGGCTGGTGTCTCACAGCTAATGAATTTGATTAAACTAAAGCACAACAGAGAACTTACTATTTCATTAACTTGAGGCAGTTGAGCTCATATTTTATTCAGCAATCTGGGGTTGGGGGTCAGCTGCCTTGTGCATCTGTGGTTCAATACCACGGCCTCTTGGGATCTCTACAAGGACATAATCTGCAAGAGGAGACGTGGGGCCAGGAGATGTTCATGTGTGTCCTCACCATGTTCTTCATACTATGGACATCATGAAGAACCCTCACCATCTGAGACATCCTCTCTTCTTGTTCCTGCCATCAGGGAGGAGGTATGGAAGCCTGAAGACTCACTCGCAAATGAATCAGGAATAGCACCTTCCCCTCCCTCGGCTGTGGGATTTCTGAATGACCAGTGACCAAAGAACATTCCCTAAATTTTTGCACTATTTACCGTAATTTTTTGTCTTTGTACTGTAGTGCAGCTGCAAAACAATAAAAGTCACGTCATCTAAGTCATGACAAGTCTGAGAAATTTGGCTTCTTATTGTCACATGTACAAGAAACAGTGAAAAGCTCATCTTGTATACTGTTCATACAGATCAGATCTTTACACAGGACATTGAGGTAGAACAAGGTAAAACAGTAACAGAGTGCAGAATACAGTGTTACAGCTACAGATAAATTACAGTGCAGGTAGACAATAATGTGCAAAATCATAACAGAGGTGATCATACTCTGGGGAAAGACTCATGATATAGGTGGGCCTTGATGGTCAGCGTGGATGAGATGCCGTTTTACTCGACGGTAAACCTTTCCACTTTGTTGGGACCCATTGGGAAAGAAGCTTCCCTGACCGCTCGCAGTCTGTCCTAGCCAGGCAGGTGTCCCGCTGACCCTGGTCTCCTGTCCATGGATTGTCCAGTGCGTGGCCCCAGGCACAGGTTTCCATCAGCTGACAAGGTCCCAACAGAGTGGCAAGGCCCTTGGAAGAGCAAGTGGCAAGCAGAGAGTGGGCTGGACTGCTGGCAAAGCCCTGCCCCCAGGCTCCAGCGTGCCGGACGCCAAAGCTGTCATTGCAGTTGAATGTTTGCGATGTACAAACAGGATCAGTCATGAAAACAAATAGAAGTGTTAAAATATATTTTAAAATTAAGCATATTTAAACTGACAGATGAGTGAAAAAGCCAGCTGGGCAGCATGGCAGCTGGGGGTTTAAATTCATTTAAGCAATGTGGAAATAAAACGTTAATTGGTTGCCAAGAAACTACCAGGGTTGTTATAAACACTGATCTGGTTCACTAACGTCTCTCAGGAAATCTGATCCTTTACCTGGCCTGGCCTGGGTTAATCCAGACATGCAGTAATGTCAAAGCGAAGTCCTGCAAGTCAGCAATACAGTAGAAACTATTGGACCATGGAAATCAGTCTCCCCTCCATGGACCCTGTCTTCACTTCTCACTGCCTCAGTAAAGTTGCCAGCGTAAGCAAAGACCCCACCCACTCAACATTACCTTCTCCCCCCTCCCATCAGGCAGAAGATAGAAAAGCCTGGAAGTATATGTGACCAGGCTGATTTATTTTCCCTCTCAACCCCATTCTCCTGCCTTCTCTGCTAACCTTACTAATGAAGAACCCATCAACCTCTACGTCAAGTAATTTAGCCTCCACAGCCATCAGTGGCAATGAATTCCACAGATTCACCACCCCCTGGCTAAAGAAACTCCTTCTCATCCCTGTTCGAAAGGGATATTACGGAATACTTGAAAAGCAGCAGTTTACTTGAGGAAACACAAAGCCAGTTCCGAATACTCAGCAACTGCGTTAAATTGACCCACTGTGTTATAAAGAAAGGTACAGTATCCCCATCGCAACGGTCACCAGGAGTTTTCCCCTCTCCTTTCACTGTCTTGTACCATTTATGTACAAACTATATTCTGACGGATGCTCGTACTAACGTGCCTATGACGTTGCTGTAAGCAAACTTTTTCCACTGTACCTGTACCTCATTGTACTTGCACACAACGTATTACGCAACATAAACTTGGCTCGAATTGACTTGATAAAAGTGGCACCAAAAGAAATTAAAACTGATAAATAAAAGTCATTATTAAAAGTGGGAGTGGGGATGGGGGAGGTGGGGGGGAGCCGGAGCAGAGCGTGGAGTGGTGAGTGTGGGGTGGGGGGAGTGGGGGGGAGGAGTGGAAGTTAATCCTGCTTTTGATATTTTTACATGTCAAAATATACTTTATTCATAACAAATAAACTGCGATGGTTCACTTTCTTACATTCATAGTTAACATGTTCTACTACATTCCTTAAAACCAATAGCACTGTTGCCATTCATTGTGGTACACTACTATGATAATTGAGGGGCTTCCCTGTCCAACCCGGCCCCTCTCACTCTAGTGGAGGAAGAACCCTACAATGTGGTCTCACCCCCACTGAGCCCCTGCGGTGGCTGCACCAAGCTTCAGTGCGTCCCTCAGCACGAACTCCTGCGGCCGGGAATGTGCCAGTCGGCTCCGTTCATCCTCGGACATCGCGATGTGGTGGCAGACCAGCATGCTTCGGGCAGGCCAAAGGGTGTCTTTCACCTAGCTGATGATCTGCTGTGAATACACTAGAGTTTGTTTACGGACAGCAAACTGTTCTGAGCCATGAACTTTGTAATCTTTCTCAGGTACACATTGTCAGGTCCTTTCAGGGTCAGGCTCTGTCTCCATTTCTCACTCTTGTTCTCTTTCTCTGGTCTTTGCAAAGCTGCTGACTCAGCTGAAGAGCAACCTGGAGGAGGAAATCACTTTCTGCTGAGTCAGGTTCAGACGCTGAATCAGCAGAACCAGAACCTCCTCGAGCGGTCCACGAAGAGCAGGGAACTCTACCATGAGGAACAGAAGCAGTACATGTGTGTCAAGGGCTGACACAGCCTCGTTTCTTGTTCTTGCCATACCTTCCTTGTGCAATGCAATTCCCAGATCAAGTTTATTGTCACAGGAACAAGTGTGTGTACGTACAGGTGAATGAAAAGTTTTCTTACAGCAGCGTCACAGGTACACTGCATCAGATAGGCAGCATTCACAAGGAAAACAAATTGCCACAAGAAAAGACTTAGAACAGAAAAGAAAGAAGGCCCATATTAGTGCAAATTGATCACAGTAGCCATAGTGTTGCTGAACTGTAGCGATTAGAGTTTTGCTAGTTGACTCAGGAACCAAATGGTTGAAGGGAAGTAGCTGCTCTTGAACATAACAATATTGAATCCAGCAAGGCTATATGAGTAGAACGTAAAAATAAGAAATTAGTGATCACTTTAATGAAATTATATTATTGACTCTCAAATAGTCAGCAAGAATGAGAGATATAAATATGGAAATTGTTGATAGATGCAGGTATAATAAGATTGTAATGTAGATGATTTAAAAAACTGCTAGTTACATGGGTGATAAAGTCAATATCCATTTTACTGTCTGACACACGTCCATGTATGTATGCACAGGTGCAATGAAAACCTTACTTGCAGCTGCCTCACAGACACATGGCATTATATAAGCAGCATTCACAAGCAAAGCAAAACAAAACATAAAGACTGTTTTAGTGCACCTAAGTGATCATAGTGTTGCTAAACTTTAGTGTTTACAGCTGTACTGGTTCGTTCAAGAACTGGGGGGAGGGGGGGGTGGGGGAGGTTCATTTTTATTTATTTATTTACATTTATTTGGAGATAGAGTGCAGCACAGGTCATTCCAGACCACTGAGCTGTACTGCTCAGTAACCCAAAGATTTAACACTAGCCGAAATGAATCACAGGACAATTTACAATGACCAATTAACCCACTAACCAGCACAGCTTTGGACTGTGGGAGGAAACCGGAGCACACGGAGGAAACCCACATGGGCACAAGAAGAACGTACAGACACAGGATGCCGACATTGAACTCTGAAGCCCCAGGCTGTAATAGTATTGCACTGACCACTTTATTTGTCATGTGTACAACGAAACATGAAAGCACACAATGAAATACGTCATTTTGCATAAAATCGAAATTGGCGAGGACTGTGTCAGTGCTGCCACACTTCCGGCGCCAACATAACACGCCCACAACTCACTAACCCTAACCCACATGTCTTTAAGAAGACTGGAGCACCCAGAGGAAACCCCTACGGTCATGGGGAGAATGTACAAACTCATTACAGGAAGTAAATCACAACCCATGATTGCTGGTGCTGTAAAGTGGGAAGAACGCACAAAGTCAAGAGAAGGCAGCAACACACCCAAAATGCTGGAGGAACTCAGCAGGTCAGGCAGCATCTAGAGGGGAATAAACATCTGACATTTTGGGCTGAGGCCATTTATCAGGAATGGAAAGGAAGGGGCAGATGCCAGAGTAAGGTGGTCAGGGGAGGGGAAGGAGCACAAGCTGGCGGGTGAGACCAGGTGAGAGAGGTTTTATCATGGCAGGAGAGGAGGCAGTGGACTGATATGTTGGAATGGGAAGTTGAATTGAAATGGGTGGCCACTGAGAGATACCGCGACAAAGCAGTCTCCCTATGTTGGGTCTTACCGATGAAGAGGAGCCACTCTGGGAAGACCGTAGGTCATAGGTAACCAGCCACTACGTAACAGAATACAATAGAGATGGATGAAAACACCCCCCCCCCCCAGCTCACTGGCAGTTGTTTTACATAATTAAACCATGTAAAACTCCACCCACCCAACATTAAACTCCACGAACATAACAGCTAGCTCTCTGGCCTGACAACGTCTGCACAATTAGACATGGCACTGGCCTCTCTCAACACACACGGTGCCAATTCATTCTCCAGAAGCTTGGGCACAGGCCAAGACCATGAAAATTAGACAGGGAAATTATTACACCAGGAAGTGAGACAAAGCCAGCAAACCACAGGGGACAGATTTAAAATGTGCACATCAAACTTAATATTTAATTAAAGGATTTTGGCAATATACTTGAAATACTAATTTATTTCTAATACACTCATCAGTCCCGTAAATTAAGCTCTGCTCACAAAGACTATGCGTTACCCACTCTGCGTCTACTGTGCCCCATGAAGGCATTAATGAAAGGATGTCATGGTCACTGACACCAACCTACAACTCTACACTCATATTCTCAGTATTATTTATTTACTTATTTTGTATTTACACAGTTTGTCTCCCTTTGCACACTGGTTGTTTGTCAGTCTTTGTGTGTAGTTTTTCCACGGATTCTATTGTATTTCTTTGTTCTACTGTGAATGCCTGCAAGAAAATGAAGCTCGGGGTAGTATATATACATACGTTGATATACTTGAGGTAAGTATATACTTGATATACGTTGATTTACTTTGAACTTTGAACAATCTGGGTGCAGCCAAGACATCAACGCCAATTGGCTGAACAACATCTATTGCAGAACGTCTATTGCAGGATGCAGTGGAGGCAAGGACTGGGAAGAGGGAGATATACTAGAAGGCGATATGGATAGCATTAGCGCAGTGTTCTACAGCGCCAGCTGTAAGATTGGGGTTCTATAAAGAGTTTGCATGGTCTTCCCGTAACCTCTGGGTGTTCCGGTTTCCTCCCACATTCCAAAATTGTACGGTTTAGCATTAGTAAGTAACCTGTGGTCATGCCACGTCGGTGTCGGAAGCATGGCGATGATTGTGAGCTGCCCCGGCACATCTCAAACCCTGTTGGTCGTTGACACAAACAACAAATGTCACTCTATGTTGCAAGGCACATGTGACGAATAAAGCCAATCTTAATCTCATTTCACTTTCAACAAATGCTTTTCCATCAGAGGCTGCAGAGAGTGAGTCACATCAGCATGAATTCGAAGGTTCCTTGCTCTAGCGTTTTGTACAGTCAACCTTGCAACCTTTTGGCAACAGTCCCTTCACTGACCCAGAGAGCAGGATCCAGCAAACCTGATCCAATGTAGTGCAAGTTTTAGGAAAATTATAAAACAGGAGGACACATTCAATCTCATCTGACCATCCTGGCAGAATAGAATTATCCGCCAATCCTATTACACACTTATTTAACACGTTATTGGTAGATAAAATTTCTTGATACCTCAGTGAAGCAGTCAACATAATCAAAGACCCCACCCATCCATGCTGGAGGTTCCCTCTCCCATCGGGCAGAAGATTCAAAAGCCTGAAAGGCTGTTATGAGACTAATAAATAGTTCCCCAGTACGATAAAATGGACTCGTGCTCACAATCTTCATATTCTTGCAGTTTACTTGACAAAAGCTGAGAGGTGCTACCCACCCTGGACTACTCTCCTCTCCCCTCTGCCAACGGGCAGAAGTTACAAAGCCTAAAATCAGATGGCACCTGGTTTAAGGACAGCTTCCAGCTGACATAAGGTACTGAATGGCTCCCTAGTACACGTGACAGGAATGAACTAATTCTCAACTCACTGGGGTTTGGAGGTGGCTAACAGGGCCAGCATTGGAACCGCCAACTCTCCTGCAGGTGACCAAGTTTAGACAGGCTAGGATTTGATTCCTCAGGGCGTAGGGTTCCAAGAGGCAAGGTGTATAAAATCACAAAGATGAATACACTCAGTCTTTTCCCTAGGATTGGGGAATCAAGAAATAGAGGGCATAGGTTGAAGCATAGAGGGGAGAGACTTAATAGGAACCTGAGAGATAACCTCTCTTTTACACAGAGGATGGAATGTACGTGGAATGGACTGCCAAAGAAAGTGGTTGAGGCAATAACAACTCTTAAAGGACAGTTTTGGAAATGGTTTACTATTATTGATACAGTATCACTATTGTTAGGTACAAAGGTTTAGGATCAAGAACCTACTTTACATTTACATGCATTAGGAGTTTGTTGTGTTGGTGCTACATACAACAAAATACATGCAGACACTGGCATATAGAGCTGTGAAAACAAGCCAATAAGGTGCTCATTAACAGATGGGCCAAAGGGCTGTATAACAACGAGGAGAGGCAGGAAGTGCTTGAGATGTCGTTGTGAGGCAGTTTGTCACTTACATTGGGCTTCTGCGCGCTGGCAGTGAGAAGACTCAGTGGTGTGGTTCCAGTTCAAATATCCCTCCACCATTCTAAATACTCACAGGCCAGGAGGGGAATGAGGGAAGGAGGAGGAGGAGGAGGTTGAGAGGTCACTTGGAATGTAGCTTTCAGTTCAAGTTAGCTCATTACAGGAAGGAAGTGGAAGCTTCGGAGAGGGAGCAGAGGAGAGTTCCCAGGACGCTGCCCGGATTAGAGAGCATGCCGTATCAGGATAGGCTGAGTGAGCAAGCATTTCTCTTTCCGGAGCGGAGGATAAGAACTGACTTGATAGAGGTGTACAAAGCGATAAGAGGCATATACTGAATGGATTGCCATAGACTTTTCCCCAAGGCAGAAACAGCTAATACAAAGAGGCACAATTCTAAGGTGACTGGAGGAGAATTTTGAGGGAGATGTCAAAGGGACACAGAGTGTTGTAAGTGCATGGAACACCCTGCCAGGTGATGGTAGAGGCAGAATATTAGGGACATTTAAGAGACTCTTAGATGGGCACATGGGTGATAGGGAAATGGAAGGTTATGGGCTATGCAGGAGGGAAGGGTTAGATTGATCTTACAGTAGGTTAAAAGGTCAGCACAACATCATGGACTGAAGAGACTGTACTGTGCTGTACTGCTCTAAGTTCTTTGGGTCATTACACATTTTTTCCAAGGAGGCTTTGAAAATAAGCCAATAAGGTGCTCATTAACAGCATTTTTATTGGCTTCCTCTGCGACATGGGCAGGCGAGGGAGACAAAGCAATTGTGTCAGCTATGGTTG